>NC_052955.1:2261340-2455870 GCF_013358895.1 Oreochromis aureus | reverse complement strand
TGGGTGGATGGTGACACAGGTGGCTGTAGCTGCTAGCTGACTGCTCAGCTTCACCTGAACTGGACCTCTGGACCGTGTTTGTGCTGTTGGAGCTTTTTGGAACATTTTTAATGATGTCACGTGACCAATAACATGGCTGCTGTGAGGTTACTGTAGTAACAGCCCATCCACGAAGGCGGAGCTCTGCTTCTGCTGAGGGAAATTCTTGGATTTTAGCATGTAGGATTTCGGCAACACAACCAGGAAACTGATTCGTTCCGTGCACATGTGTGAAAAATATTTTATTTTATTCCCAATATTGGTGCAGGATTTGGAAAAATGAACTGTGTGAGGGGATGACACATCTGTTGACCTTTGTGTTGAGCCCTCTCTTTGATTGGGTGGTGATTTCAATGCATGTGTACGAGCTGGTGCGCCGCTCTGATGCGCTCTGATGTCGGATGATTCGCGTCAGCGTCCATGGCCTCGACTTCTGGCCTTCGTGCTTTCATTTTCCTGCTGTGTGTTTGCAGGCGGCTGAATAATTTAGTTGTGTTGCTTTGTGGTGCAGACGCACAACACTCCTTGTGTATGCGTGTTTGGTTCCCATCACTCGTGCTAAATCTGACCCTCTTAGAGGAGCTCCTCAGCTTCTGCCGTGCTGAACATTGTCTCGACGGCCTGTATGAGGTCACTGCGGTCAGGTGCAGGGAGGAGCTGTGATTGGCTCATGCAGGCGCGTGGTCAATGCTCATTTATGGAGCTCTTGTTTTGTTTTTGTTTATTTATTCAAGAGTTTGTTTACAAACAATTGACAGAGTTTGAAAATAGAGAAAATTATTTTCATTATATTTCTGTATAAACTGTTTGCATTAACATTTACTTTATTTATTAAATAATGATCTAATGTTTGACTTTGTGTTTCTCTGTAACATTTGAAGTGTTTGATCAGAAATAACTTTTTCGTTTATTACGTTGACCTTTGAATTTATTTGAATTGCTCTACAGCACATTTGTCGTGTTTAGCATTTTGAAGATATGCCGAGATATAAATGCTAAATGTGTCTTCACTTTTCACTTAGGAGAAAAAATGAACCTCACACAGCTTTAATATCCGACATAAATCAGGAATTACAAGGTTATAATTAAAATTTTGAAGGGGGTGGGGCCCTAACCTTTCAAAATAAAAGGCCACAAATCTGCTGAGAGGACTCAGCTCATCATAACTGAACTTGAGAGGAAGTGCGGGGGATGGAGTGCAGGAATGTGAGTTTGATAACGACGCTGGAGCGCCTCCAAGATCTGGATTTAAGTCTCTCACACACACAAAGACAAACACACACACAAAAACTGCAGAAATGCCCATCTGACAGAGCCACACACTCACATTAGTGTTCATTTTCTCGGATGTACTGACAGTCTGCCAGCTCGCACACGGCGCCGCCTCACAGAAATAACAAGTGTTCCAAAATGTCCCGACAGGAAGCGGCGCTCCGTCCTGTCTTCACAGCTCGCTCTCCGTTTGCAGCTCACAGACAGACCAAAAGAAAAGCGAGGAGGCGGTTTTATGCTCCAGATTTAATCAGTCAATCATAAAAAAGGAAAAACAATCAGGAAGTATAAACTGAGTGTGAGACCTTTATTCAAAGACAGCTTGTATTTGCAGGATCGTCTCTGTTCCGAGGTAACGAGCAGCCCCCGAGCTGAGTTCATCTGATTTATTTGAAACTGTTTCTGAGAGACAGACTGCGTGCGTCCAAACAACCACAGCGCAGGAATGCAGCCGACAGCCAGGAAGTGTGTGCGCCTCTTCTTTAAACTCAGCAGAGCGGAAAACCCGCCCAGGCCGGCCCGGTCTGACCGATGGGGCTGAACGCAGTGACCCGTCCGGGCTCACGTGGTCCGCTTCCAAACATGGCGAGCTTCATAAATAGACCTGACATGAAAGGAACGGGAGAACAGGCGGGCCAAACAGGACCCGATACAGACTGAGCTGGACACAAACGAAGCACAAACGCTTGGACACTTTTAGCATAATGGACAGGTTTTTGACGCAGGAGATCGCCAAATATGTTTCCAAACCAACTTCCTTCCAAGCCAAATACTAGAAAATATGATATCTTGCCTTTGGCGTCACCTAAACAAGGTAGGTCTCCCCTGCAGAATTGGTTTTCCCTGCGTTGGGAGCAGCGCTGGGCTCTCCAAATCACGGACAAACAGGATCCCACATTCTTGATTTTTAGTTCACAAACACTTGTTGTAATGACTAACTACTCCTGACATTTTGGACATGTTAGCTCCTTACACAGTAAAGTTACAGTGGGATACAAATAATATCAGGCTGATCCTGCCACGATTTGTTCCCCCGGTCCAAATCACGGACAAACAGTATCTCACAGCTGTTTATGTTTTTGAACCCATTTTGCACAGAGAGACATTTTTTGAAAAATGTGTTGACAGCAATGTTGAATATTATTACACAGGAGAAAAAACAACTACATGTAAAATAATCACACCGTGACGCCTCTGCCTTTCTAAAGGTAGATTTCTTTGTAAAACAAAGGGGGGCCTAGCAAAACAGTTTGGGAACCACTGCCTTAAGGTCAGCCTCGTCTGCAAGTGACAGCAAAAACCAAACTGGACGAATCAGCAGAGCCGTTGGTCAACGCTCAAGAATTAAAGAGTGATTAATGTCAGGACTTAATAACAGCAGGGAGAAGCTCTTAAGTCGATGTTAGTCGAACTTTATACAGATACGAATGTGTTGCTTTGAAAGGTTCCCTGAAAAAGGCTTGACAGGAGCAGTAATGACTCTGTTATCACAGAATCTAGTCAGGAAATCGCACAGTGAACAAAGGATATCACCTGGACAATCATGAGGGAAAACCTTGGTTTTATTTTTCAGCTTCCGAACATGAGTTGCTTCTGACGTCCATCTACCTTCTAAGCAGAGGTGCCCGGACCTCCCTGTCCTCAGCCATGACCTGCAGCTCGTCTGGAGGAACATTGAGTCGTTCCCCAATCAGTCAAGAGATTTAATCTCTGCAGTGCATCCTGGGGGTTCCTCGGGGTCTCCTCCCAGATCCACATGCCTGAGGTCAGCCACAGGTCATGAAGACATCCTGGTCAGATACTGAACCCACTCAGCTGGCTGTAGGACAAGTATCTTTAGGTCTAAATCCTGACCGCCGATTTCACTTGTGTGCACGATGTTATACCTCATCTCCATAGGTTAGGAACGTGGTGGTGCTCGTTTTTACACATAATCTTTATCTGATCCTTTTTGTCCTCTTCTGTTTCAGGAATGGTCCAGAAGTTGGACCAGAAGCTCCCAGTGGCCAACGAGTACCTCCTCCTGTCAGGAGGCGTTCGGGAGGGCGTGGTGGACATGGACCTGGACGAGCTGAGCATCTACGCCCGCGGCACAGATTACGACATGGACTTCACCCTGTTGGTCCCTGCGCTCAAACTCCACGACCGCAACCAGCCGGTGACCCTGGACATGAGGCACTCAGCGCTGGGCCACTCCTGGCTCAGCCTCCGGCTCTTCGACGAAGGAACCATCAACAAGTGGAAGGACTGCTGCACCATTGTCGACCACATCAACGGCACCACCAACTACTTCTTCTCCCCAACACTGGTGGCTGACTGGTTCTACCAGTCCATCTCCCTGGTGCTGCTGGAGGTGCAGAAGAAGCCGCAGAGAGGAATGCCAAGGGTGGAGAAGGTGGAGCGGAACGGCACCATCATCTCCGTCATCCTGGGCGTCGGGAGCAGCCGGATGCTCTACGACATCGTCCCCGTGGTGTCGTTTAAAGGGTGGCCGGCCGTCGCTCAGAGCTGGCTGATGGAGAATCACTTCTGGGATGGGAAGATCACCGAGGAGGAGGTGATCAGCGGTTTCTACCTCGTCCCCGCCTGCTCCCACAAAGGCCGCAAGGAGAACGAGTGGCGCCTGTCGTTCGCCCGCAGCGAGGTGCAGCTGAAGAAGTGCATCTCATCCAGCCTGATGCAGGCGTACCAGGCCTGCAAAGCCATCATCATCAAGCTGCTGTCCCGCCCCAAAGCCATCAGCCCCTACCACCTCCGCAGCATCATGCTGTGGGCCTGCGACCGCCTCCCAGCCAACTACCTGGCGCAGGACGACTTCTCCGCCCACTTCCTCCTGGGCCTGATCGACGACCTGCAGCACTGCCTCGTCAACAAGATGTGCCCCAACTACTTCATTCCTCAGTGCAACATGCTGGAGCACCTGTCGGACGAGACGGCCATGCTGCATGCCCGCAAACTCTCCTCCGTGCGCTCCGACCCAGCCGAGCACCTGCGCACCACCATCGAGCACGCCAAGGCCGCCAACAGGCTGACGGTGGAACTGCAGTGGCGGGGCAGCACCAACAACCTGCCGTCGCCGCAGTCCGACGCCGGCGGAGAGAACCAGCCCGACGACCGGCTGGCCAAGAAGCTTCAGCAGCTCGTCACGGAGAATCCGGGCAAATCCATTTCGGTCTTCATCAACCCGGATGACGTCACGCGGCCGCATTTCCGCATCGATGACAAGTTCTTCTGAGACTGACCTCCTCCTCCTCCCTCTCAGCCTTTCTCCTCCTCGCCTTGTCCCCGCCTCCTCTGAAACTTTGTTTTTTTATTTTTTTATGTTTCTCTGCCACAGAGTGAAGTGAGGTGATCGTCTAGTCGTGTCTGCCACAATTTTTTTATTTTTTATTTTTCTATTCCCGTCCCCGCCCCCTCCTCTTTCACTGTGTGCCCTGTGGTTTTTACCTGCTGAATGCCTTTTACAGACAGCTGCACAGCAGCAGGTTGTTTTACAAATGAAGGAAGAGGTGAAAGTCCACCTTCAGCCGGCTCTGCTGCTCCAGTGTTAGTAGTTTGTAGTTCAATATAATTATCAGGGATCCTGGAAATGAGACGAGTCCACCGACTCCTGAAATCGTGACGCGTGTCTCACGTCGGACTCGCTGTCGTTTAAATTTGGCGCTGAAGCTCTGACGGCAGAAACGACGTGAAAACGAGGAGCCGGGCTAAAATCAGCTGCTTTGATACGAATGTGGGAATTTCAGTGCTGGCGTGGCCAAAACTTCCGTTTTTATTTGATTTTTACTTTTCTGTGATATAGTGAAGAACAATCAGAAGCATTTCATAAATAAATAAATCCCACTTCTGCAAAGACTCAGCATTTCCACTGTTCACCCGTGTTCTTCAGGCCTTCTGCAGTTCTCATGTTGGACACCAGCTGAATTCTGATTGATGGAGATCTGATCCTGAGCTTTTCAGTTTGTGGACTCGAGCTGTTCCACCTGCTCGTTAAAGACCAGACAAGCTAAAGCTCCTCAAAGACCAATTTCTCCCAACGATTTAGGAGGAATTTGGTGACAATGTGTTTGTTTTCCAGCACGATGAAGCTCCAAGGCTCAGAGATCATCACATTCATATTTGGATCCATGCATGGATCATTGATGAGGCAGGACTGGATTTGTCCAGCAGAGAACTGCAGGAGTCATGAAGGTCGGTCTAAATACTGACTCAGTGCAGAAAAACCGAAGAGAGCACGAAACACAAACGTTTGGCTCGTTATTCCTCCGTGACGTCATCAGCTGCTCTTCACCTCCACGCGCTCGTTCCTCGCGATGACACGAGTACGACAAGGTTTTCATAATTATGAGCAAGTTTCTCAAAATATCTCATGACTCGTTTTCTTATCCAAACCAAACGGCAAATTTTCGCAGCAGCTCGGCGTCGAGCACGATTTTAGCCCAAAAGCATTTCAGAGCTCGCTGATTGGACGGCAGATGCTTTCAGGAGCTGCGGACAGCCTGAAGTCTCACATCAAGGAGCAAAAGCAGCAGAGCTCGGACGAAGGTGGATTTTGTCCCTCTGAGGAATGTCTTAGTCCCACCGCGGGACAACGATGATGATGATGATGATGGTACTAACGTCTTAGAAACTAACTGTAAATAGGAACAAAGTGACTGAACTCTGATGTGTGTAGGCAGAAGGAGGAATAGACTGACGATGGTTTGTGGACTACTTTTCGTCTAATTTTGCACAGAATGTAAAAAAAACAAACACAGCCGTGTTTCCTCTCGATGGCGGACGCCGTGTCCTCCTCATTCTCGAATGATGATGTATCATATCAGTTGATGGTGACACTTTACTGAGGGGTGGTCGCAGTGCACGCTGTAGATGTTCTCATTAACCGGCGGAGCTGCAGTGATTGCGATTGGTCCAAAGACGCAGCTTCCCCTGATGGAGTCGCACGGCTGAGCTGCCGGTTGGTGTTGCATCTTGTTCACGCTCACAGGCTCACGTTGTGCTTCGCCGACAGACGCCCTGGGTCCCGTGTAGTTTGCGATGTTTTCCCAGTTTTCCTCATTTCAGTTTGTTTTGATGTTTCGAGCCTCAGCGTAGTTCAGAATCCTTCCGAACATTCCAGGGTCCAGATCCAGACGGATGGCGTGGCTCATGGTCCTGATGGGGGCGCTGTGGGTTTTGGGCCTGTGGGTGTGAGCGAGGCGTAACAGTTTGGGACGTGAAGCTCGCAGCAGCGTTTCTGTTTACCACTCAGGTTAATCTGCTGACCACAGTCAGTAACGTGTCACTTCCGGCTCGATATCACCGGCCTGGCTCGCCACTTCCTCTTTCTCCATCTTGTTTGTTTTGATCACTATTTAATAAGCTTCACTGTAACCTCGGTTTTATCTTATTTCTAACCTGACTGATGTTTTCTCCGCAGCTGCTTCTTTGTGTTTGGATGTCGAGGGTTCGGCTCCCCTTCAGCGCCACCAGCTCGCCACGTGATCATCGGCCTTTCAGATCGCTCACAAAACATTGGGACCAAATCCCAGTTGGGACTTTTTACACTCCAACTGTAGGTGGAGGTTTGGTCTGATGGAGCTCCTGGTTTCTGTTTCTGACACAGACACAGTGACTGTGCAGTAAGCTAATGCTGTTTGGCTCCAGAAACCACCGATTATGTGGCGAGCCTCAGTTTGGAGCTCAGTCAGCTCGGCTGTGGGATGTGTCTAATGAGATGGTGGTGTGATGTCATTACCACCACCTCTACAAGGGTGGGTTTTTTTAGCAATGTGAACTTCTGGAAGCCTACTGAGGGGCACAAATCATCACAGATTTAGCCACATGACCATCAAACATGTTTATATACAAGGAAAAGAAAAATGTGCTCAGTTTCATATTATCTCAGCTTCAGTCTCGGTGACACTTGCATATTGTTTACCGAGTCAGAGCCTGTGCTCAGCTCTGATTGGACAGCTGAAGCGCGACTGCAGTTATTGCAATCAGCACTACATGCGAGCAGCTCACTACAGCTTCAAAACACTAAAACAGATATTTTTGATCTCCTGACATAAACGAGCTTCGGTGACATCAGCCGCCTTGAGGATTCAACTGCGCGCCGACGTGTTTGAGCCGCAGCTGGTTGTGCTGAAGGTGAGTCGTCCCAGGTTTGTTTGTGTTTTTGTCAAAGTCTGAAACATTTCCAGGAAAATGCAAAAAACCAGAAAAGAATCTGCAGACAATGTGATCTCCATATCCTCATCCTCAAGTGCAATTAGTGAACACAGAACAAGTACACACTTATACAAACGCACGTATACGTCATGTAGCATTAAGACACTGAAGTAAGTTAAAGCTGAACGGTACACTGCTCCGCCGACCCCACAGACCCACACTGACACTCCCACTCAGAGGTTTTTCACACCATCAAAGTGCCACACCACGCTCTCCTGCTCGGTGGAAATGTAATCAGTGTGTTCTTCTGAGCTCCGTGACTTTTGACCTTACTGCTTTCTCTATTTGTTGAGAACCTTTTGACTGTGAGTTTTTATTTTTCTGTACCTCGCTGCTCTGCTTTGTTATGACGATGGATTTCTTTATGCAACGTAGACGTGGGTGGGTGTAGCCCTTCAGATGGCAGCTCCTCCCCATCTGTGAAGGTTCTTCGCTGGATTTCACTGTACAGTCGAGTCACTATAAAGTCTTTTAAGCTGAATTTCTCTCTGTATGTCCTCAGTGAGTCTTTTTCAAATTTATATCTGAAGTTCTAAATAAAATTAAACCTTAGTTTACATTTCATGAAAGCAAAAACAGTTAACTGAAGTTCTGTATCAACTTCAGTCCTTAATAAGTATACCTGACATCTCAGTGTCATCAGCAAAGTACATTAAACTGCCGAATATGAGCATCAGACCTTGGAAAGGGTCTCGACTCCACGGAGTAAATCAGGCTGTCATCGGCACAGAGATGAAGATCGATTCTGTTAAAGAGTGGCTGAGAAGAAGAACATGAATCTGAGGTGTTCAAGTGTTTGAAGGAACACAAGAAAATTTAAGATTTGGTCAACAAGGCCTCACAATTGAACCCTGGATTGGCTCATTAGCTCGTGTGATTTGTTGTACAAAATTTGCATTGTACAGATTTATTTATTTTAATTATACTACAGTTTTTTCAGATAGACTAGAATAAAGACGGAGGCCCCAGGATCAAACGAAGGATGACATTTAAGTTAAACAGGGAACTGTTTATTTATTAGTACAGTAAGTGTGTTGGACCGTAGAAGATGAAGGAAATGTCTTTATCATCTGTGTAGTTTCCAAATATAAGAGCCCAGAATTGATTCTTGGAGGAAAGTTATATAATGACAGAGGACAGATCATCATCTGCATAGAACTGAGTAAGAATCTGATATCTTATTGAATATCTGAAAGTTCATAATTTAATCCTGTCAACAGATATTAATGATATAGTGATGATCTGTTAATAAATAGATCCAATAGGCCATATAATACTCTGAGAGAGGAGAACATCTGGGAAGTGCACATGCTGAGTCGAACCCCGGAGAGCATCCCTGAGTAAGACATTGTGTCACGTTTATTACACACAGCATGTGTGTGTGAGGTCACAACATGAACGTCTGCTATCGTGTGCCCAATTTTTTTCCATGTATGGATACAAAACCTTCCTGTTGACCAAAGTTTAAAATGTTGAGCATTGAAATGGTGATTTACTATAATCATGCTATTTAATTCTTCTATATAAAGGTGATAATTTCTGGATACAGAATAAGGAAATGCAGCCTTGTTTGCAGATGATGGCACACATAAGGTAACGTGTGTGCTACGATAAAGACGCTCAGTCTGCTGGGAATGAAGCGAAGCAGAATTTGACGTCATGCACGTGGTTGGTGCTGCAGGCTGTTAAAATAACGTATTTATATTAAAATGACATAAGTCACATGGCCTCTGTGACACTTAAGACTCAGACACTTTTAAAAACCATCCAGACTAAAGGTTTCAATCGGCCACTCAAACACATCGTCTAATTAACCCTCAGACAGGGTGAGCTGGTGGAGTCCTTCACTTCATCCTTTAAGCAGTTTCCTCTCTCGACCACCAGGGGGAGCAGCTCGCTCTGCGTGAGCGGGTATGATGGAGGGAGCTGTCATGTGAATGGAGGCTGTTTGTGCACACAGTGACTTTATCTCCTGTAATGTGGAACTACTGTTGTAAATAGCACTTGATGAAATAACTCCTGTCTGACTCTTCGTCTGCGTCCATTCAGCCGCCCGGCGCCTCTCCCACCACACAGCTCATCTCAAACGCTTCATTTTGCTTCCTAACCTTTCTCTTCTCTCCTGCTTCCTGTTGTCTCAGCACCTGTCTCCTCCACCTGCTCTCCTCTCTCCATCTCGCCTCCTGCTGAGTTTGGATGGCGCTCAGCTCTTTGCGGTCACCGTTCCAAGAGGAAACTATCCATCACTGTCCAAATATAACCACAGCATGTAAACACGCTGCAGGCTGCTGATGCTCAGCCTCACTAAAATCCCTGATTTACAGAAAACACGAGTTATTTACTGATGATCAGCGAGAGGGGAACGGAACCTGAAACGAGCCTCTGTGGGGTCATGTGACTGTAACTGTGACTCCTACAAAATAAAACTTTATTTAAAATCACTTAAAGACAGCTTTGAGCCCAGAAACTGTCCTGCAGTTTATCAGCAGCTGCTCTTCAAATGTGGTCCTGATGGGGAACAATGATGATTCCAGTATGTTCACTTTTTACAGCACTGCAGTCACTTTACAGTCTTACTTTGACTTGACATCACCTGTGATTTACTTCCGGTGGTCCCGCCCTAACCTGCTCATGTCATTAACTCCAACTTTGCTCCAACAGATTTGTTGAGCTGTGCAGGTAAGCTTTAGGCAATTTAAACTGCCTCCACATCATATACAGCAACACTAAATATACTCCTGATAATAAGAAGTTAAAGAAACCCAAACAGCTCTTTACCCCTGAGCGACACACCTTTACCTTGCACAGGTGAATCTGTGGGTGGGCGTTGGTGCAGCCCCTCAGTTCATCCTTTGCCCAAAGGATTTGCTGTTCTGATCTCTATAAATAACCCATTCTTAACAATAATGTTTTCATAGCTCACCTGTTTAAATGGCATTGTTAGGGGCGTGGTCTCTTTGACTGACAGGTGGATGGTGACACAGGTGGCTGCCAATTGTATGGCAGCTGTGAGGTTATCGTACTAACAGAGCATCCAAGTAGTCTGAGCTCCAGCTTTGGTGAAATTCTCTGATTTTATTTGGATGTGACGGCGCTCTGATTGGCAGGTATCGTGTCTGTGTGATGCTAACACACAGTCTGGGGTTGCAGCTTAATAACCAAGCTAACTAGCATTAGCTGATAACATAGCCTTCCATCCTCTGGTCCAAACATGGTCACATGTACTCCAGAAACCAGTGAGTCAAGTTACAGGAGCTAATGCCATCATTCTTATACAGTCTATCTGCTAACAGTAACAGCTGTTAGAGGAGAAATGTTTACGTGCCCGATTACTCCAAACCTCCAGCCAAAAATGCCACCGTAGTACCACCGGTGACCCAGGAGGTGAGCCTCCCAGAGCCTGAACCGTGGTGTTAGGTAAGAATTTCCAAAAACAGCCCACTGTGAGTGGATTTCTGTCTGCAGGGGAGGAGTGCCGCTTTTAATGTGACTCATTTTTCACCTTGTCTTCAGCAGTAATTGCAGCTAAAACAACCTGATTCTTTTCCACTGAACTGGCTGCTACCTGTAAATCCATTTTCAGTGTGAAAACCGAGGATGTTCCCTCTTTCTGATGAACTCGTATGACAATAAAGGCGTCAGGCAGCCTTTATATGCTGTGATGTTGACTCCATTTCCAGCCTGGGTTTATTCATGTTTAATCAGCGGTGCTGTTAACAGCAGAATGACCCAGCAGCAGCTCCTCTCTGCAGCGTGTCATGGATGTAGAACAGTTATCCTTGAATGGCCTGTGGTCCTGAAGAACCCTTTAAATGCAGGGATTCTCAGGCAGGTTCTGAACTGTGGCTTTTTCTGATTAATGAGCAGATTTGTGAAGCTTTATTTGTGTTTAGTTGCTTCCTAAAACTGGGTTTCTACCTCAGAGTCACGTCCTGTCTGTCCTTTGGGGCTAAGCATGCTGTTCCTGCTTCATGTCACTGCTGGGTTATGGTGATGTTATTTATATGCACGATGCTTACACAGCATCTATCACGGAGCGCTGAGATTCATCACAAACCTCACAGCTCTTACCCACCCACAGACTCAGGAACTCATCTACATCTGACTTACTGAGCTTCATCCATCACAAAACTGTGGTCTTCAGTCCACAGACTCATCTCTTTCCAATTCAGTGCAGCTTTATCGATATAGCACCAAATCACAACAACAGTCATCTTTATATTCTAAGGTAAAGACCCCACAATCAAACCACGCCCTATAAGCATGCACTTGGAGACAGTGGGAAAGCAAAACTCCCTTTTAACGGGAAGAAACGTCTGACAGAAGCAGGCTGGGGGAGGAGCAACCATTGAGAGACTGGTTTTGACTGGTTTTGGGGGAAACGTGATCACGTTCAGCTAAATCTTAAAGAGTTGGCGTCAGTAGAAGCATTTAAGGTGGACTGGAGGCACCTGCGGGCTGCGGGGGTCCCACCTGAACATGACAGCATCTGCTTTTGGCTCGAGATGATGACGTATTGTGATGTTTGCTGATCTGCGGTCAATTTAGTGTTTAGATAAATCAAAACGAGCAGTGCAGGAGACCTTTCACCCAGCTCCCCGTGCGAGACTGATGGCTTCGTTATAGTTAACGGGACCAGCAGTGCGCATGCGCGATGGGCCCCGAGTTTTGCATGGTTTCTTTTTTTTCCCTTTCTTTTTTTTGTGCACTGAGGTCGCGGGTTCGACTCCTTCTCCTCCCATGATGCCCTGCGTGGGATGGGCACCACCCCGTGCACTAAAAGTTCCTTCCTCACGTTTCCTCCTCACACCATCAGCACCACCATCGTGTCACCTTAACAGTGACGTCACTCCTGTGCTCTCCTGGCTCGAGCTGCAGCAGCACAGATAGAGAGAGAGAGCGGCGCGCGGACACAGCTCAGGTGAACGCACGAGCCTCGACGCCCGCAGGAAGAAAAAAAAACGGCGAAGAAGAAGCAGCTGCGGAGGATCTGAGAGCAGACCCCGCGGTCCCTCCCTCTTGCTCTCCCGGTACCATCCACCCATCAGCGGCGAACACATCATCCCAGACTCGACGCTTGTTGATAACAGCTGATTAAGGAAGCAAGGAAGGAAGCAAGGGAGGAAGCAAGGGACGCAGGCTAGGGGAGCACCTCGCCTCGGAGATGGAGCTGGTTAAAGAGAAGGCACCCCCAGGTAGGACGGAGGGATGGGTGGATGAAACGGTGCATGGATGGATGGAAGTTTCCCTCATCCTGTGAGGGTGGATGAGAGGAAGTTGGTGCTTTTCCCCGCAGAGGGGGGGTGGATGGAAGGGTGGAGACAGGATGAAGGGGACCCGAATGGATGGATGGATGTACGGGTGGATGGGTGGAGGGGACTGATGCATGTTGGGTAGAACTGTACTGCGGTATCCTGCTCCTGAATGCAGCTGCACTGGAGCTTTTTTAGGTGTGGTTATTATGGGATGGGGTGCAGTGTGTGTGTGTGTGTGTGTGTGTGTGTGTGTGTGACAGAAGCCTGATGCAGCAAACACACAGAGACAGGCAGACAGGTGAGAGTGGTGAGGCTGACTGATGCAGACAGACGGATGACGGGTGGCAGGAGGACTGACGGACGCGGAGCGACTGAGCTGCTGTTGGTGCAGTGATGCTTCGTCTGGCCGTCCCGGGCTCCACGGCAACACAACTTAAAATATTGATAATTCCATTCATACGACATCGTGTGAATGGAACAAGCCTCAGAGACGCAGATCCCAAAGTTCTCCCCAAACATCAAAGGAACACTTAAAGAACCTTTACTCGTGAATCCATCATTACAGCGATCCAGCCCTGATCTCAGCGTCAGTATCAGCTGATACCGAGTTTTATTAAACCCAAAAGCTGAATTCCTCTCTTCATTCTTTGTGTGACGACGTCAGGCTCAGCTTAAACTAAATTCATCTGAGAATATACATTTACTCAATTCATTATTAAAATAACCAGTAAGAACACTGTGAGGAGCGGTAAAATGAAGTGCACTCAGACTGAGAGGAGGAAGGAAGAGCTAGCGTGGCCCTGAATAACAGCAGCATGTGGTAATCTTTATCTTAGTAATAAATACAAATTCCCAGAGTTTGTATTCTTCGGGTTACCCGGCTCCTGAGTTTGGCTCCACCATCAGCTGGGATAGGCTCCACCCCCACTGCGACCCTGAATTAGATAAACGGATTAGAAATATTTATTGGTCATTTTCATGTAAAGGTTCAGCAGATGCTCATTAATGTGTCTGCAGTGTTGTTCTTACACTGCCCAACAAAACAAGTGCACAGCGGCTAATGTTAGCATGTTTTAAACTGGCGGGCTCATGCTAGCTATGCAGACGGCACAGCAGCAGGTTTGAAGAGCATAAAAGAAGTAATGATGCTGCAGAGAGAAGCAGCTCTGTAAAGGACTGCGATCCAATGCACCGTCTTTGCTTTTAGTTTGGAGTTTTTATTGATTTCACAATCGCACGTTTTCCCGGTTTGGCCAACATGTCAGCCAACTTTCCAGCCGGCTGCACACACCTCTCTCTCCTCTGGTCTCCTCACTAGAAAGGGGAAAATCCTCATCAGTACAATCATCTCCACCTCTCCTGTAGCTGAGCGAGGGACCACACCTCTGCCACGAACCCTAAAGCCAACAACCAGGAAAACGTCTGACAAAACTAAAAGATCAACATCTGAAGGAGGAAGCGAGACGAGACGTCTTTGTGTAACAGAGGAGCCTCGTATTACGCCGAAACACTAAAGTGGTTCAAGGCTGATCTCTCACAGTGGTGCACCAAATCAGTCTTTTTGAGAACGCCTCCAACACCGTCAGCAACATTTAGCATCTACAGTGTTCGGCTCCTGAGGGTTCTTATCCATATCAGATATTATTAAGTCATCATGTTGCCTAGCAACCGCCTAACAATGGGCTAGAAAGCCACGGCAGTCAGAAGCATCCGGGTCTCCCAGCATGGGTGAGAGAGAGCTTGGAGTCCTGTGGTCGGTGCTATGAGGACATGTCAAAGAGCTCTTACTGATGACATCAGGCAGCAGGAGCAGCAGGCCGATTCAGAGCTGATATGTTTTTATTAAAGCGTGTTTGTGACAGATGTCGGCTCAGTTCATAAAAGAAGATTCACAATAAAACAAGTGTAAAGCAATCCTGCCTTCGGTTTACCGCAGGCGGCTTCCTGCTGCCATAAAACAGAACGCGCTCCATCATCTTACTCGCCAAAGATAAACGAGGCTGAACTTTGAGCTAACTGCTTTATGAGTCAGACTCCTTTATATTAACGGAGTTCATTTGGTGCCTGACAGTCTTTCTCTTTGATGGGGAACAGAGAGGTCTAATCTGCAGTGTGTTGCTCCAGTGCAGCCTCTGTAACATCTGGCTGGAGCGAGTGTCAAAGCTCCTCCAGATGTGGTCCGAGCTGGTTCAGAGACACGTGAAAGCTGTGCTGAAGTCAGTGAAACGTCTGTCAGCCGAAAAGAGTTAAAAGCTGCCGTGAGTCAGCTCTCTGTTGTTCAGGAGAGCTCACAGCATCAGCATGTTGTATTATCAGCAGAACTGCAGGCCAGTGCAGCTCTCAGCCCACCCGAACGACGGGGAATTATTCAGAGAAATCCTCTTTCTGCCAGCGAGGCCGTGCTGGTAGAATCAACCACGATTATCCTTTAAAAAGCAGAAATGCATTTATTTTCCTGAGTGTGCTTTTTTTAAGATCTCACTCTCAAAGCTCTTCATGCTGATGCAGTCAGAGCTGCTCCAACAATCAACAGTCACGGTCACATAACACAAAGCTGACGTCTGCTTTAAAAACACAAAACAGGGTGGTTTATATCATAGAGAGCCTGTAGTGTTATAGATGTAACGGCAACAACCAGAAAATCCTCTATGAGCAGCAGTTGGAGAGAGTGGGAATGAAGAACTCCCTTCTAACAGGAAGAGACCCGACAGGCGTCTGCTGGGAGTATTTGTGAGGGAAAGAGAAGAGAACAGGTAGCTTAATGGAGTCGTGTCACTTCCTCCTCATGAGCAGTGCTTTAAAAATAAACGTCCACAAAAACCTCATACTGATTTTTTAAATGTGTCAAATTTAAAGCCGTCCACCGTGGGGGCGTGGCCTACTGCAAGCCCACATCAAAGAAAGTGGACTTTTTTACCCAGTGCTTTGTGGAAAATACAAACATGTAGACCAGAGACTTTTATTTTGGCAAGATTAGTTTCTGGCTTTGGCTTCAGGCTGCGATGATTTGTAACCTGCTGTTTTGCGACTGTCAGGTGACGTGGCCTAAAGGGGCGTGGCCTGACGTAACCACAGCAGCTTCGTGAGTCTCAGCCTGTTTGTTTACAGCACACAGATCAGTGCTTTGTATTGATTCTGGGATCAGATCCACACGATTCAGGATGATTCAGTGACCCGCTGCCCAGAACAGAAACCTGAGACACTCGGTGGACGCATGCACACGCGCACACACACACACACACACACACACACACACACACACACACAGGGGAGTGTTTCTTGTCGATTTCAGGTTGTGTTTTCACCCAAACACTGCCGGTATCAGTGTCTCTGCGTACCTGTACATCTTTGTGTTGTTGCTGGCTGGAGTCCTGTTGCAGACTCGGCATGTTTGAAGCAGATGATTCTCACTTCCTGTGTCAGAACATTGAATTTCATGTTTTCTAAAAACGAATCCCTCACAAAGACGCTAACATGTTGTGTTCATATAAAACAATAATCAGCGTCATAGTTGATTTTAGAGTTTCTGCTTCTCCTTCAGGAGTGAGATGAGGTGGATCTTCCTGTCCTCGCTCTGCGGGGGTACAATTACTCTGCCCTTTACCTTCATGTGCAGTCCTGTGGAAAAACACTCAGCGTGTCGGGGCGATCGAAAAGGTTGCGGTTGCTCGGCGCGAGCTTCCCCTCCCGTTACTGAAAAATGAAATTAGAGTGTCAGGAAGTGATGATTAACCAGTCGGTGAGAGCTGCAGTCAAACCACCGGGGACGGAGATGCACAGCCTCACCTTTAAAACACTCACAGAGCAGATCTGAGTGCAGCCATCACTGATGACTTTGTTCATTATTGGATTCTTGAATATGGACCCTGCTCTCATATGTTGGTGTAACAGCCTCTGCAGTGATTTCACGACAGCGTCATACTAAGCAGGTGTGAGGGCGTTTGGTAACCTGCCTGCAGATGAAAATGTTACCAACTGTTCCCACCTTTACACACCTCCAGGCAGGTGTTTCTCACACACAGACTTGTGTCACCAGGTATACTTTGTGACCGCCCCCTCGCTCGTTCTCCTTCGGGCAGGCTGCTCAGCTCGCCGCTGCAATGGTCCTCAGTATCGTTCAGCTGAGTGTCCTCTCGGTCTCTGTCTTCCTGGTCGCTCAGACTCAAAGTCTTCCTTCGGCCGAGGAGAGCCACGGCGAGCCGGAGCGTCTCTGCAGAGCGGAACAATCCACGAGGAACCTTCATCATGTTCATGTCACAGTCAGAGCATTTACACACCCGACGCATAAGATCCATGCAGATGTTTCGTGTGTTAAAATATTTGACTCATTGACTCATTTATTCTTATTGTGTATTAATGAGACCGCATGTTGCAGAGCTCAAACTGCCGACATCCTGGAATATGCACGAAAGCTTGGAGTCCTGGATCAAGGGCTGAGATGAACACAGCAGAGTGTTTGGTCATCGAGACCTGTGTAGAGGAGGTAAAAGTCATTAAGGTTTCTGCAGGGAGGAGCGTTAACCTTTCCAGCAGCCCTTTGACTCGGTCTACCTGTGGATGTTGCCCCCCTTTACCCCCCCCCCCCCTTCACCTCCTGCCTCCCACAGACGGTGCTTACAGTCAAAAACAGTCTTTGTCATTTCTTTCTGTCCTTTGAATTATACGTAAAAGTTCATGAGTCGCTGTGAATGCAGTCGGAAGTCAGTCATCACATCAGCTGTCCCCTTGCGCCTGTCTCACAGCGACACCTGTGGGTGGGGGTATGTCTAAAAGCAGGGTGGGGCCAATAAAATCCACATTAACGTCACCTGTCACAGCTTCTTGCAGCTGCCTCCATTTTGGATCCAGTTCCTCACATCCATCGGGCTCCTGCGCTAACAGGCATAGCTTTCGTGTCTGCTGTTGTTGTGATGAAAAAATACCTGCAGGTAGCTTCAGCAGCTGCTCCTCTACAGCCGGCCGGCGCCGACAGTTCGTGGTTAAAACGAGCGGCGTCAGCAGCAATGACAGAATCTGTCAGCTGCAGCGTTTTCATGGTAATTAGTCTGCTGGTTAAGATCGTGTGTGAGTGAAGAGGCATCACTCTGCATCATCTCGCTGCTTCTGTAGCTCGCTCCGATACAGCAGAGTCCCACCGACACTTTCCTGCAACGGATCGATTCCTGCAGCACATTAAGCTCATTATCTGGATCAAGCTGCAAAAGTCAGTCGCTTCCAGCTGCTGTTTCACTCAGTTTCAGTCCATAATCGAGCGCTCGGCTCATTCTCAGGTTCCAGCAGCAGGATGTGGACCTGTTCCTTATTTCCTGTCGTTCGTCTGCTGCTCTGGTAGATGTTCACCTGAAACATAGACAAAGTTTCAAATACTGACGTTGTGTTTATGAGGGGCACCCAGTCAGGAGAAATTTGGTGCCAAGCCCCATTAAAAGATAAAGAAGGATTATTTTGAACTGTGAATCATGCACAGCTACCCTAGCAGAGTCAGAGAGTAAAAACAGGGAGATGGAAACGAGTTCATTTTAATTTAGCTAATGTCAATGTCCAGGAGATGCTGGCCCACTCAGCGATCATTAATCCGCTGGTCAGTTTGCAGGCTGTTGATGGTGCTCGGGTTAGCTGGCGCAGGAAATGAGACGTGAGACATCATCTACCAAAACTGCAGCTCGAATTCCTCTCATCTGTACACGAGCGAAGCATCGCCCAGTCGGGCATCGAAAAGGCACCGACAGCATGAACAAAGCGATGAAGATGAGGCAGTAAACATGTTTATTTCTGCTCTGATGTTTTAACATGGAAGTCTATGGAGACTGACTCAGTTGGAGTCAGGCCTCTAGTGGATGATAGAGGAACTGCAGCAGGTTTAAGTCTTTCTCTGATTTCTCTGAAATGTGGTTTTATTTTGAAGGACTGTTGATTAAACTGTTTCAGGTCTCTGCACATGACAGGAAACACAAACGAGAGCAGAAACATCTTTTTGAATAAACGATCGGTCCTGGATGGCCTGAAGTACAGCTGAGTCCTCTCACAAACGAGCCGCCCTCCTCCACTGTGTGGGAGATGAACATAAAAGACAGGAGATGCTGAGCTCAGCGTGCGCCAGCCCCTCCCTGTCTGATGTTTTATGGCCGGTGCGTCTCCATCATTCCCAGCAGTGCTCGGCTCTCCGTTTTAAACAGGAAGCTGGAAGTGGAACAGCAACAACATCGGAGCCAGTTTATGATCGTTTTACGGTCCCAAAGCTTCACGTTCAGCGTGGAAAGTTACTGCACGCTCGCTGCATCATGCACGCTCTTTAAGCAGCTCCAGAGGAACAGAGGCGAGGACATGGAAGCAGAAGTCTGAGGGCATCAGGAGGAAAAGCAAAATCACAAACAGGAAGTCACTTAAACATCATTTTCAAACAGCTGCAGCTGAAATGTAAAAACATTCGTGTTTAGAGGTCTTTACCTCCATGTGAGGATTTTCTGTCTGATAAAGCAAACGTATTCACCTTGGCTGTCTGTGATTGGTTGGCTGTTCTTATTTTATTTTGAAAAATTTTGTATTCTGAATGGGAAGAGTCGGCACCACATTGTTCGCTCTGCCAGACCCGCTGCTGGTGTGTTGTTATGACTTTGCACACTGTTAAATAATGACTGGTGCAGGAACTTTTGCACATCACACTAAAGGCCATTTTTTTTTCCACCATGTTCAGACTCGACTAAGAAACAGTTGGAAACCCCTTTATGCCTCCTAAGGTTGGGCGATTGGATGAATCTGTCTGCTCTTGGTTTTGAGTTTTTTTGTGGGTGGAGGGAAGAGTCTTTGTGTGTTGTAGTATTGCTAATTTAATATTATTTAAGGTGTTTTTATCCCAGTTTCTCCTGTTCAGGGAGTCTGGAGTGGCTCTCTGTTTAAAGGGTCCAGGTTTCGGAGTGAAATGGGTGTTTCCAAGAGGTAAAGCAGAAACTGCCTAAAAACCAAGCATGGTTTGGCTTGGTTGTTACTTTAGTGCCAGGAAAAGAATAGGCCGGGAAGAAGATGGAAGACATCATACTTACTCACAAGCTCTAACATTCACCATTACAGCTAAATATGAGGAATTTATGGAATTTTGCGATATTTTATTTAAGCAGTTTAGCAGCAACAAAACCCTCAATCGAGGCAGGAGAGGGGTACGCTCAGGCCTGAGACTCAGTCCCATCCGGGCCATGACTGATGAAGCAGTGACCTTCAACTCCTTACCACCACGGAGGTTTCACCTCTTGGACATCTATAACAGGAAACCGTGAGGATGCCTGTATGAGGCTTGATGTTTAATACCTTCTAGTTCGTCAATAAAGTGAAACCTAACCCTAATCCTGAGTAGGACCATCCAGGGCTTCGGTTACGCTCTCTGTGATGGGCCAAACCTCAGACTTTATGTTTAGGTGAAAAGTAAAAGCACTTAAAGGAAAATAATGTTTGTCAATCTGAAACTTTAGCCTTTGGCTTAAGCTGATCTGACATCATGCACAAAGACTCAGACCTTCGAATGGAGCCCATCTGGTAACTCAGATTTTCAGTCTGGGTGTAAGGAGTTTATTCTCACCACAAAGCAGGTCAGATATTCTGTGTCCTGTTTGCTGGATAAAAACACGAGGCCAGAACTTTCCTGACGATGGACCGAGCAACTTCCACCTGAGACCGGCCTGCACTCCTCTGAGCGACCGAACCCAAACCCAACCCGGACTCTAAACAGCCGGAGATTGGGTGCATGTTAGGAGGTTATTAGAAGCAGAAAGTCTGTCACTCTAAAATGACCTTTAATATCTGCCAAACCAGTTTGGACGGCAGGAAACAGGAAGTCCTTTCATCTGAGGAAAAGAGTGTCCCGTGAAATATGGGAACATGTCAAACCCACATTAGTGCGTCTCACTCTCGGTCCTGACAGGCTCGCAGAGATCTGCATCATTTTCCACTCCGTCTTCATCAGCTCTTCATGTGTGACAGCTGTAATTCTTGGCTGTGTCACAGATGTTCTCTCTCCTACATTTCTGCAGTAAAGGCGTCGGGAGGATGATGTTGGTTTAGATTTCAGAGCAGATTGATGGTTCAGCGTCCTCCTGGTGTCACAGCCTTTTTGGCCAGCTGCTCCCAAAGACAGACGAGCTCAGACGCATGTGTGACTCACTTTAAACCTGGTGTTTCACCTCCAGTAGGCTGAATTTAACCTCCTTATATCCACCAGACCCATGACAACCTGTCTGTGATTAGGGTTAGTTTTGTTCAGCCATTTTTATAACATTTGTGCTTTCTTGTAACCAAACGGAACATGAAAACTATATTTTTATCTAAAAATATTGTTAAAAATACACATGCATGTGCGTGCGTGCGCGTGCACG
Source organism: Oreochromis aureus (assembly GCF_013358895.1). NCBI lineage: Eukaryota > Metazoa > Chordata > Actinopteri > Cichliformes > Cichlidae > Oreochromis > Oreochromis aureus. Next base: position 2,434,728 of record NC_052955.1, on the reverse strand, counting down.
CACGCATGCATGCACGCACACACACACACACACACACACACACACACACAGCTCAGGGAGATAATCAAAGAACCTCTAAACTCATAAATATGCAAGAAGCTGCTTTTTTAGGCAGAGGACTGGATGATGGTGATCACACCACAGACTCTGTGACTGGAGACGAGCACACCAGGACCACAGTCTGCTAACACTCACCATTCATTCCAAATCTTAGTTAAAGTACATCTGATGCTCGTTTGCAGCTCCTTGTTTTCATTCTTTGGCTGTGCTTGAGTCACATTTCAAAATGATCCTTCTTTGTCTGATTTTGGGCCTCTCACTTCGCCCACTGCCTGAAACAAGCTGGTTTAGTCCCCTGGCACTTTAACCAACTCGATTCTGATCGGCTGCTGAGAAAGGAAAGTGGGTGGGGCTTCTGTGCCTGAGATGACCATATTAGGGATATTGACACTCTATGACATCATTCAGGTCAAAGATAGAAAAACCTGCGTGAAACTGAGTGTTTAGCGCTGTTTGCAGAGATTACAGTACATCCTCTGACCTCGTTATTAAAAACTTTGTCCATGTTTAATATGAACATCCAGCTTCACTGGAGCAGATATAGGACCAGGAGTGCATCGGACATGCAGCACGTTTTATTTGTGACTTCTGAGCTGGATTTATAATATTTTATTCAGCAGTAGAGCTGGGCGATAGAACGATAACGATATGTATTGCGAAATAACTTTTTCTCGATAGAAAAATGAAACTATTGCGATAGGCCTCATCTCTCTCTCTTCCTGTCTTAAAAAAAAAAGAACAGCCAATCCAAATTAAGTGGCGCATAGCCGAACCAAGCCGCACATGTGTATTTGTTTGGGAAGCAGCCAGCCGCCGTGCCGGCCGGTTAATGGAGAAGATGAGTTTGCCCGCTAGAGAAAAATCAACCGAGAGCTTGGGTGACCAGGTTACCGAAGAGAACACAGATGACGGTTCCAATGCCGGAGAGATTGTCGAAAGGAAGGGCCAGAGAAGTTCCGTAGACTGAAAGCACTAATTGGTCATCGAAAACAACCAGGAGAATCCTGCGAAGCAACAACAGTCAATTGAGTCGGCTTTCTCCAGCGTCTTACCATATGACAAAAAGCTAAGAGACATAGCGACATAATGAATGCCATAGCCTACCGTCTTGCTAAAGACATGCTACCAATAAACACGATTCGAAAATGAAGGATTCAAGCAGCTAATTGAGGTAATAGCTAAGCTATACAACAAGGAGAGATGGAGAATTTCCTTTTAGTTCTCAGTTTATTTGATATTGACAAAAGTTAGTCAATTTTGTCTGTTCTTCTGTAAAACAAACTAAGATTTATTTTTAGAATTAATATTTTGTTTCTAAGTGGAATTGACAATTTAGTTTTGTCTGTTTTGTTTGTTCTATTTTGAAACTTAAACGCTTTAGCGGCTGCCTTTTGTGTAGTTTGCAATATTTGCCTTTATTTATCTGAAACTGAAGTCTCATGTTCCTTAAGTACATCTGCCCTGTTGAACTTATTATGGGAAATAAATATTTAAATCAAAACAAGCTGCTGATTATTTCGCATTTTACTTGTGAGCAACGGCACATTTAATCTTACAAATATAGTTATTTGGCTTATATCGTGATATATATCGTTATCGCCTGAAATGAAAAAAACATATCGTGATATGAAAACATCTTATATCGCCCAGCTCTATTCAGCAGCAGTGATAAAGATAAATGGTTAGTTTAGCTACAGTGCTGTGATGTTATGTCTGTGAAGGTTCTCAGTCATCCAGGTCATCGTAGTCAAAGGAGTTTGCAAAGAAAAGCGTCTGGACTTCTTTAAGTTGTGCAGTATTTGCAGTATTTGCTGAGGTTGGCATGATTGCTCATTTTTTTGATCAGTAACTGTGATTTTTGTTAAGCGAACATACAAACACTGAATAATTGCAGTCTTTAAGTAGAGGACTTGATGCTTTTGTTTGTCTGAAGCTGTGACCTTGAGCTGTGAAAAATCGAAACAGGCTTTTTTTTTCTGCCACAGAGGACAGAATCGCTCACTGACGGCTGAAAATACTCAGCAGACCTGCTGTTTTATTACCACAGAGCCTGATGTCACCTCTGCGTCGGCAAACGGGACACCATGCAAAGAAAACGTGGCATAGTCCTTTAAGAGTATCGCCATGGAGACGGTGTGAAGGGGCGAGAGACGGCATGTGTCATAGAGAGAGAGGAGCGAGCGAGCTTAACCTAAAAGTGTATCGTCATGTAGACAGAGAGGGAGAGAGAGAGGGAGAGAGCGAGTCAGCAGACCTTTCAATTATTTATGAGGCTCCTCTGGAAACGGTCTCTGCTACACACACACACACACACACACACACACACACACACACACACTGGGTTGATGAACAGTCTAATGTAATGCGGTGGTGTGGCTGCAGCAGCCGAGCAGGATGGATGTCTCTGCTGCATTAACGCTCCCATCAAACCTTCTGCAGCTCTAGCTGCTTCCTGCATTCACGACGCTTACCCCGTCAAAATAAGAGTCCCCACCTGTTTGTAAAGGATCAGTCTGGTGTCATCGTTTTACCGTCCCTGCTTCACCTGTGCAGGTGTGTTGATAAATTATGGTCTGGTGATATTTTCAGTCGAGAAAGTAAAATCTAGAGCTGACTTTAATAAATCACAACTTTGTAAAGAGTCTGTGACCTACGAGGGAGTCACAGCCACACAGAAATGACCTCTGAGTATGAGGATAGTGAGTTACATGAGGCCGGCTTTGCATAAAATGAAACTAATCTATGCACGTAGCACGTTTGTTTTTCAGCGTTAGTGTGAGACAGGGCGTTTCTATTTTTATCGATTTTGATCAGATGTTTAATGTACACATTGAAGGAGAGATGACTGCAGGAGATATTTAGTAAGATGAAAAAGGCCCGAGCACAGAACCCTGTGGAGCTCCTTTATTCACTCCGACAGATTCATAGTTTATTTTCTGCCTTTAGCTCAGAGGCAGATGGAAACAGTTTGTAGGTTTGATGCTGTTTTCTGCCCAAATCGATCTCAGTTTATGCTCTGACATCTTTACTGACGTCTGTCTGCATGAACTTATGAGCATCAGCACATAAAAGTGAACAAAAAAGCTTTTAATATAAAGGTGCTGGGACATGAAGCGGTGATGAAGACCAGGTTTGGACGTGAGCTGAGCGTGCTCTGTAACAGAGTACCATACAGAGGAGCCAATCACAGCATCTGATAAATGAACGTCTGATGACTTTATTGTTATGATTGATCTCTAGTTCAGCACCTGACGCTGTCATTGCCCGGCTTTGCATGATTCACATCTCAGAATAATCCCAGAGTTTGATTCTCTGTCTGAAACCAGGTCCCCGCCCACTGAGCCAGCTTTTCTCTGATTGGCTGCCCCTCGTGTATGGCCATGTTAAAGATGTCCTCTCTTTGTGACGTCATACTGATCCAAGTATAGAAAAAAACTGTGAAACTGTTTAGACAGATTACCGTACATACACTGAGCTGTTTATAAGATGCTTTACATGAACATACATTTATGATGAGGAGACCTGTGATCAGCAGAGAAGGTTCACAGCCTGCAGGCACAGATTCAGGTTCTTCTCCTCTGGGTTCAGCTGCAGCTCTGAGCTCTGTTTTCCTTCCACCATGTTCCCTGCTGTGTTTTTGTGTTTCCTTTCTCTCATTCTGCTTCTTCTTCTTCTCTGCCGTGCACCTAAAGGTTCTTATCTTTAATATAAGCACATAAAGAAGATCGACAGAGCGAGCCGAGCCTGCTGACAGCTGATTGGTTCATTGATCCCAGAGGGAAACATGGATGCAGTGGGATGGACCATCTGTCCTTCAGTGCAGCCCCCCCCAATCGTCACACCCTGACGCCTGCTCTGCTGCTCTGCGCCCCCTGCTGGTCACACAGGGAACAGACTGCAGCAGCTCGAGGCTGCAGCTGAAAAACAAACACACATCCTCACCGTCCGAGACAAAAGGAGGCTCGACGGGGCGAGCCCAGCTGCTGGTCAGCTGTTTGCTCTCAGCCAACACTCTCCAATAATCAGAGGATATGAAGCTTCAAACATGACGATGGTGATGATGTACGTGTAAACAGACTGAGCTCACAGAAGCTCTCAGCTCCAGTGGAGATTATTTTTATAGAAACCTTCATCATCAGAAGCAAATGTAGAGATGTGGAAGGTCACTGAGTGTTTATTTACTGATGTTACTAAAGATGAAGAGAATAACCTTGTTTAAAACTATAATCAGTAATAAGGAGCTTTAATGTCTCGCCTGCTGCTCAGCTGTCAGCGTGTTAGCAGAGGAAGGCTTTAAAGCTCTCTGTGATGTCACAGAGAGGGGATATCCTTACATCGTCATCATCTTCAGGTGTGCTCCACGCAGAAGCCCCTCCCACCTTCTGTTTAGTCTTTGAGTTTGTGAAGGGACGTGACTAAAACAGCTTGTTTCAGACCGAGGCTGCACCGAGGCTTAGTGTGAGATAAATAAAGATTATCTTGATTTTTAAGTCATGCAGAGCTGCTGTGGTGGAGGCCAGAACAGAAATACGGACCTGGAAATGATCAAAATGAGGGAAAGATGGGAAATAAGCGGCTGGTGTTGATCTGAAGCAGCTGAGCGGTTTGATTCGGCCTGTTGATCGGCTGCTGTTGTTCTAAAGGTGCAGAACTGGAACGTCTACCGGCACCTTAATATTACTTATTTATAAGAGTATACATACAGATTTTATGTAAAGTACTTTCAGGGAAATCTCCGGTATTGATTTGGATGTTTAAAATATTCATCATCACTTTGCTGTCATTAGAGCTGCATCCCCGCCCTGCCTCATCACTAACACGGTCCTTTGACACTCGCTGATGTGATGCTACAGCGATTCTCCCACAAAGCCGAGGTCAGTGTCCCCAGAGGCTTTCCGATCAGCTCCACAATTCCGACTTCAGCCGAACGTTTTCTCCTTAACAAGCAGCCAGTGTCCTCCGTCAGAGCTGCTCCAGAAACCCCGCTGGGATCTGCATCCGACCATCTCCGCTTTCCTAAATCAATACTGTGACATCACGGAGGACTTAACAGAAACAGATTTAGAAACAGGACTGAGAGGAGTTACAGATTCCAGCAGATGCCTGGTAGCCTTTGTTTTTGGCACAGCAGGGGGCCAATGGGCTCACTGGGAGCCAGATAACCTCAAACACAGACTGGATACCAGAGGATTTCCAGTTTCTCTCTGAAGTTCATTTTTGAGTTCTCTTGACAAATCACAGGTGATCACGCAGGTAGATAAGAGGGCGTAGTGTTCCTGATCAAAGCCATCACCTAATCTGTCATCCACACTCCCAGATTACAGGCCAGCTTAGATATCAAAGAACCAATTAACAGGATAGTATCCTGGGAGAATGACATAAGGCATCAAATAAAGCAATTACTGTAGATGTCAAAATAAATAGTAAATAAACCTTTTTCCTGTCATGTAGGTTTAATTGAGCCAGAAATGATTAAGTCTGCCTCCACAGACTGTACAGGTGCTTCACACGGACACCTGTTACACCTGCTAATCTGTTACATCCAATTCAAATCCTTGAATTTTACTCAAAAAAAGCTGGAGCTCAGACTTCATAGGTGGTCTGTTAGTACAGTAACCTCACAGCAGCCGCATTATTGGTCAGATGATGTCATTAAAAAGGTCCAACAGCACAAAAACGGTCCAGAGGTCCAGTTCAGGTGAAGCCTAGCAGACAGCTAGCAGCTACACCCACCTGTGTCACCATCCACCTGTCAGTCAAAGAGGCCACGCCCCTAATAATGCAAACTGTATTTGGTTCACCTGAGATCGTACTCTCACTCCTCGTTATTTGGGGACTCATACCTATTTTTAAAAGTTGGATTTAGCAGCTGAAATAAGTAACAGTTGATGTTTTTAGAACTGAAAAACGAGCCTTTCGTGCTTCATAAAGTTGCTGAGGTTTGGTTTACGCTGCTTTACATAACCAGGAGCTGCTGCAGAAACCAGCTGTGTAACCTGACCCCCCCCCTGTGATTTATCAGGCCTGCAGCAAACAGTGACACAACTCGCGCTCAGGACAGGAAATCATACTTTAAACTCACTCACGGACCGAATGAGTCAAAGGCGCAGCTGGGCGGGAACATAAACCTGACGTCTGAAAACCTTCGAGGGGGTGACACACGCTCAGTGTTTACTACGACTGCTGGCTGTTGTCAGCGTTTCTCTTGGTATTAATGTACCAGCAGCTGCGTGCGGTCACGTGGAGGCGTGTGCCCTCCTCTGAGCCTCTGACTGTGTTTAACAGTGACTGGCTCTCTCCACAGATCCAGTGGCTGCCTCATCGATTAGCGTACTGATTGACTGACTGATTAACTGACTGGAGCTTTGGTCTCAGTCAGCTTTCTGCCTGCAATGACCCGTTATTACAGCCTGTTTCGGCGTCTGCTGTCCAGAGAGAGTAAAGGAGAGGAGGCCGATGAGGAGGAGGGCAGCATTCACAAAGAGATCAGCCAGCAGGGTGAGTCCTCAGGAGACACGGCGCCCACCTGAGTCCTCTCTCATTCTTTGATACTCACTTTGTTTTGTAGTGATCAGAGCTGGTGAAAGCAGAGGAAGACTCACAGTTTAGAATCATGATGTGATTTAACCTCGAAAGTTACCATGTCAGCCTCTTTAATCTTATCATTAACTTTAAATAACAAACATCTGTCCCTGAGTCAGATCACACTGACTTCTTTTATGTTGCTTCTGTCTTTTGTTGCATGAAGCTGCAGAAACGTCTTTTTTAGGGGGAGTTTATCTGAGAATGTGTTTCTGATTCAGGATAGACTAAAATGTTTTAGAGGCCACATTAGCTTTGGGAAGTTTTGGCCCCTTGTTCGTCTCCTTTTCTGAAGCTGAACTCTGAAACTTTCCAGAAGAGTTTGAGATCGTCTTTCACAAACTGGAAATGTGTTCTCGAAAATTCCTGGTGTGTTTTCAGCAGCAGGGTGGAGCAGCTGAGGGAAGTGCTTGATGGAGGTTTGCTACCAGGACGGGCATAGATCAGAGTGTCATCTGCACATAAACTGACATTTAGCTCATGGAGGATGTTGTTAGCATAAATATCACAAATACGTGAGATAAGAAGAGGTCTTCGTACGGAGCCTTGTGGTACACCATCATTTAAGTGTAAAATATGTCCAAAAGCAGAGACGTCACAATAATCATGAACCTACATTCTGACTGTGACAGACCATCGTAAAGCACGCAGCCAACCAGAGAAGAGAGATGATGTTTCTCTGTAACTTCTTCTTTTACATGACAGAAACTAATATCCTGTTCAAGCTAACCAATCAGGAATCTACCTAACATGGTTTTTGTGTTGTTATTGAGTTTTGGTCATTTTGTATTTCTTTGTCTGCCCAGTGTTTCCATGTCTGTTCTTCCCAAACACAGTAGTAAAGCTGGATGTAGCTTCTGGGCTGTAAAAGTGAAGTTTTACTGTCGACATTCATTCAAATGGCCACCAGGGCGGCGATATCTGTGGTTGCAGAAAGACTTCTGGTACTGTGTAAGTGTGAAGAAGGGGAAACGGCCCTCTGCCTTAAACTAACTACTCATCAGCCCAAATCGTTAGCCAATGAGCATGCAGTTTCACAGTCACCATTATGGGGAAAATGCTAAAAATAAATATGCTAAAGATAAATAACAATCAAACAGCAGCTTCTGCCTCTCGTCAAACTCAGGTATAAAAGATCACACTCGCTCAGTTAGCAGCAATCCTCTCACAGAGAGGGATCACTTCTTGGAGCTTGTGATTTTTGGACGTTGTTGCCTTCTTGGAGGACTGACGTGCATCTCTGCAGTCATCGCCTTGGGTGAATTCCCACAGTCCCTGTCTGCGGAGACAAAGAGCTACCAGCACACAGCACCAATCCCACATGTATCATGACAGGTCACCAAAGACTGTAACGTGGTAACAGCCTGCAGTCTGACTGTAAACCGTAGAAAAGAGGGCAGAGAAGCAGAGATGGTGTTAATGTGAAAGTGTGAGGCTCTAAATATTTTACTCTTAAGTTTGGTTAAAGTGGAACAAAAGAAACGAGTTCACAAAGCTGTGAAATGATCTGAAAACAGAAAATCGATACATGTCGAATATCTCGACACAGCCAAGAAATGTCATCAGCTGATCTGTAGGTGAAGACTACACATGTGACGGCACACCTGCTGCAAGGATTTAATTGTAACTGTCTGATGTGGTGTGTTGTGTGCTTGCTTGGATCTCATGTTGTGTTGGAGTTGTTGCAGGTCGAGGTCTCTGTGCTGCAAAAGAAAGGCAAATCTCATGCAAACACCTGGGTGTGTGTGACTGCAGGGACACAACCTGTGTGCACACCTGAGCCAAACACACACACTTCAGTAAAACACCTGCTGCAGTGAAACCTGCGACTCATACAAATGACAGCAAGCTCACAGAAAACATGAGATTTTTCTCATGATGAGCTTCATGAGCAGGTGTGTGTTTTTTAAAATGACATTTAGTGTGTAGAGGAAACCCGTCATTCAATCTTGTGAAATTACTTCACTAAATTATTGAGGGAAACATCAAAAACCAAATGTTACTGTGTCCCCGCCGTGTCCTCACATGTCCCGGGTTCGTAGAAGATTATAAATATCAGCGTCAAGGTCTCGGTGTCTCACACCTTCATCAGCTGATGACTGACAGATTCTCACATCACCAAAATATCTGCTTATATATAAACAGCTCTGCAGCAGGACAGAAACTGCTCGTCCTTCGTTTAGAGACAGCAGCAAGTCTCATTGTTAAACCTCACACCTGGACTTTTTTGGTTCCCAGGAATTACACAACAAGCTGCAGTTCCTCTAACGTCCACTGGGGGTGTCAGTCCCCTCAGACTCCCGCGTTAAACCATCTCAGCAGAACTAAACATGTTTACAGCCTGATACACAAACTGGTTTCGTCTCTAGAGATCATCATCTAGAGCTGAAAGCATGATGACTCACGGATGGAGCATCCACAGTGACAATAAGGCACATCTCCAAACTTCCTGCTGAATTACTCTGGCTATGTGTGCCTAATAAAGTGGCAGTGCGGGGGGAGTTTTTGGGTCAGTTTTCTTGGAGCCTTCTCGTTTTAGTTTTGAGTTTCTGTGTCAAACAAAAAGCAGCGAGAGCAACATTCAAAGCCATGTGACAGAAACTGTGCGTGTGAGCGTGTGTGTGTGTGTGTGTGTGAGCGTGTGTGTGTGTGTGTGTGTGTGTGTGTGTGTGTGCGTGTGAGCGTGTGTGTGTGTGTGTGTGTGTGTGTGTGTGTGTGTGAAGTCTCCGTTATATTTACAGCTTCATGTATTTCTGTCTGAGCAGCTGTTGGTCTGCTCGGCTCAGTCAGCACTTTGCATTTCTGCTGCTCCGACCCGGAGACCCGTCCATATCAAGTGACTCCAGACGGAATCAAGTAGGAATCTCTCTCTCTCGCTCACACTCGCTGAAAAATGAAGCTGCTGCCACTCAGATGTTTCCAGATGTTACTGCATGGTGGCTCAAACTCTGACTTTCTGACTTTATAATTCATCAGTTTTATCAAAGATGTCCAACACCGCTGACTGACACGCAGCCCAAACCGTGACAGAGTCTGCACCGTGTTTCTCAGATGTCTGTAGACTCTGTGATGGACCTCCTCCTGACCTCCTCCTGACCATGATGCGCGTCCATCTCTCCCCTCAGACCTGTTCCTCTGATCAGTGAAGCGGCTTCCTGACAGCCGTCCTTCCACTGAGAGCATCTCTGATGAAGCTTCAGTGAAACAGTAGATGACCGTCTCTCAGCTCCTGTGTCAGGTATTTCAGATCTGCTGTAGATTTTTAGTTTTTCAGCCTGGATCATGTGGGTCAAACTGAAGGAGAAGCAGAAAGGCTCTTTCATCACAAATTTATGCACCTTCAGCATCATGTGGAGGGAACACGTCACTACTTGGTCAGCAGGTGTGAAACGCTCGTCACAGATTTTTCTTTCATGTTGACTTCCTGTTTCTAATTCAGTTTGGTTTCAGATAGTTTCCAGAGTCAGTTTCTTTTTTTCAGCTCAGTTTTCATTGTTTTACAGTTTTTACATCCTCAGTTCTAGTTTAATCTCATAAACCCACATTTTACTCACAGTAGAGGAAATGGTGTGAGCTCATTTTGAATTTGATGGCAGAAACGCCTCTTAGGACTGCAGTAATTAATAACGCTTCAGGACAAAGCAGAGCCAGGACTGCTGAGCAGCTAGAATCCTCCATCAGTGCCATAAACCTGCATTCTATCTTGAGGCCACCAGATGGCGATAGCTGTGGTTGCGGTCGGCAGGAAAGCAGCTTTCTGACTTGACCTCTGCGAACACTTTTTGTGGACTCGTTCACTTTCAGTCACACTGAATAAAGTTGAATCTGTTTCGTAAATCTCTGTCATGCTGTTGTTTGAGTCATCTTCTGCATGCTGATTGGCTGATGGCTCGTCAATCACAAGTCCAAGATTCACAGTTATAGAAACCATCAGTGTGACAGTCACAGAACGCCTGCAGGTTAAACTTCAGCAGGTGTCCTGCATCATAAACCCTAACATCTGAAACTCTTACATCGACAAACCGTGCGTGTGTGCGTGCGTGCGAAGTGCTGACATGGCATCTCTATAACTAAATTACTCCCTGTGACGTTGGACATGTTACTGAAAATGCCTTTTTAGCTGATGGAGGAAGAGAAAGCTGACCTCGAGCTGCTGCTGTGCCTGAAAGTGTGGTTTAAAATGAGAACACGGAGTGTTTTGAGCTTCTCTTTTTAATCATTTAAAGTGGCAGACATGATGACATGAATGATTCACAACGACCGAAAACAGACAGAACAGGAGCTGTTGAAGGGTCTCTGTCTCCCTCTGCTGGGCACAGCCGGCATATCCTCCTCCTCCATGAGACTGAGAGGAAACCCACAGCAACAAATACAGAGGAATGCTGAAACTGCAAACTACATTTGTCACTATGAAAATAACTGTGGATATGAGCCACAGAAATCAGGTGAGATGTGACCAGCAGAGGTCTGAGAAAGGAGCTCAGGTGGAGGTGGGCGTCTGCAGAGACTGAACTAAACCCTCCGGATGATTCAGCAGACGTGGCGATAAAAGTTTATGTTCCAGGTCAAAAAAAAGGTTTTGATCCTGATTTCAGTTCAACTATTGGTGATTTTTGTAGGCCTGATGTTTATTGTGACTAATGCTTCAGATTTATGTGAATCTGAATCTTTTTGGTTTCTTTGTCTTTTTGATTGTGAGGTCTGCACCTGACCCTTGGAGAGGGGGAACCTCTGTAACATCCACCAGTTGACCTGTTTAGGGTTAGTAGTTTTTTCTAGTAGACGGTGAACGCCACACACCACTTCAGGGCTCAGTATGTGGAGATAAACAGAAATGCTCCAGGCTGTGAGAGTTAGGGTTCGGCTTTAAGACCGAGTGACTAAGGGTGGAGTTAAGTCTACATCAGCCCCTTTCTACTGAATTTTCACCCACTTGGAATAATTTGGAACCGCAAAATGAATTAAAGAAATGTCATCTGAAAAGCAACATCTTCTTGTTTTTGAAGATTTGTTTTTTTGCACTCTAACGTTAGAAGGTTCAGCAGAGACCCGTCTGAAGTCCACAGCATGCAGGTCAAAGTGAATGTGGTGTGAAGCATTTTGATTGGCTGAAAAAAACTAGAAAGGTGTTTCATATTCCAGTCGCCTCGAAGCTGAGGCAAGGTTAACCCTTCCTGCTTCACTGCATTCGCATTAGCTTAACGTTAGCTGTGTATTTAGCATGTGGCTTCCTGCCTGAAACTTTGAAAGTAATTTCAGATTCTAGAAATTACTTTCAAAGTTTCAGGCAGGAAGGATTGCTTGAGCTTGATAGTGGGCACTCCTGACTCCTGGGTATCTATCTATGCAGGTATGGTTGTCATAGCAACAATAGGCAAACACCATGGGTGGGGCCAGCTAGATGAGATTTAGTCAGCAGTTAGCATCAGACAACAGGCTGAATTTTTCTTTGAATTCTGACGCCCGCCTGCACAGGCAGCCACCGCTCTCTCTCAGTATTTACATAATGTGATTTGATTGGCCGGTGCTTCAAAAGTTGCATCTCAACATTGGCTGCAAGCAACACGTCCAGAATTCAGTTTGGCAGCATGTGACGAGACCTCGCTCACAGCGAATAAGAAGCAGCCGTGTCAGCAGGAGCTTTGGCTGTTCGGTTCTTCTGTGGTGTTTATTCAGGAGGAAAGTCACGGGTGGATGTGAACCTCTTCAGATCCACCAGGTCGTGGGATGTACAGAAGCCGCTTTGTGTTCAGCTGAATAGTTCAGCTGAATCTCCTGAGTTAGTGATTCACCATGAAACTGTCCAGCTTTGTGTTTAGACTGTGGTCATGTGATCATTCAAGCCTCCATATGATGTCACACTAACTCCACCTCATTAAAATATTTTATATTTATATATGTATATTTGAAATTTGTAATCTCTTACACAATCCAAGTGTTTACGGCCTATTTCCAAATCAGGAAAAAGTTTCTTTAAAGTTTCTTTAACAGAAGTAAAAGTAGGTTTAAGGTAAAGGTGGAAAAAAATACAAACATCAGCTTTATATCCAAACATTAAAATCCAAAACAAGAAGAAAACAAGTTTATGAAGCTGATTCCTTCCTACAGACTCAAACCTGCAGTTAACCTGACATCCAGCAGGTGGCAGCATCTCTCCAGTGAACAGAGCCCGTTTACTGAGACAGAAATATTCAAATGTTATCAAATTTATATTACATAACACTTAAAACGAATCAGTGTCCATATAAAAAACCCAACCTTTTCCTGCTTTTCACAGAGGAAAAAACTCCAAACTTTCTTTCTGCATTCCCATGGAATGACCAAATAAACACTTTTACAGTTCTTCACACATCATTTCTATTATCCATTAAATCAAGTCAAAATCAATAAATTAGACGTGTTACATAAAACCTCTGCACCTGATGCCCTCACTGTTACGTAAAGCACATCACATATGAAGTGCTGCTGTTTTTATTAAATCAGATTCATGTTGTTGTAGATGCAGCCACAGTCCAGCCTGATGGCACCTCTGAGGCTGCTCACACCGTTCTGGACGTGTCACCTTCACGCGTTCGTCCTATAAAGTCGTCTAAATCCTGCTTCTTGGATCATCTCTGTGATGGCGGGCCGGCTTTCTGAGCATCGTTTCTGTGTTTGTTATGAGCGGTGAGTCATCGCAGGAGAAACGGCAGATTTTTAAAAATATATCGCAGTGTGCATGCTCGGCGTGAAACAATAGACGGAGGAACAATACATGCTGCTGTTAACATTTTGAACATCCAGCGGCCGTCCTCTGTGCCGCCCACGCCGCTGTTTGTTGGAGTCTTTCCTCAGTTTTTGGCTGAATGTGTCTCTGATGGACCTGGAATAGATTTTTTCCAGGTTATTTTTGAAAACACCTTCCGTCTCATACTTACCGTCTTCCTGCAAGTAAATCCCAGAGCTGTCCTGGTTCATCGTAGCGGTCTTTTGATCTCGCGTTGCACATCTTCCTTCTTCCTGTTTTCTCGTGTTTCCTGTGTTCACTCTCTCTGCAGCTCTGATTTTATTTTTCTACTTCCTGCTTTCCCTCCTTTTCTCACAGTGCTTATTGTTTTGATTATGTTCACCTGTGCCTTACTTTCCCTCATCTTTTGTTTCTTTTAGGACCTAACAACTGGTCTCATGTCTGACTTTCTTGGTCCCTTCCAGTTTACAGATTAGATCCTTGATTAAGTTCACCTGTGGCTCACTCGTGTCACACTATCCTTCTCTCCTTCTTCTTTTCCTGCTGTGGTTGTTGTCCTTATCGAGTTTACCTGTTCCACATTCTCACCTTTCTTTTTAGAACAACACATTCATATCACAGCGTTTAATCGTTGTTGGTTTATAATTGGTCCCTATTTCAGTTATTTATGATTGGTCAGTCTAAGCTCCTTATTACAGGATAACAGTGAGAGCAGAGGTTTGCAGTTTAGTGAGTCACCGCTCAGCCAGACTCACAGCAGAAGACAAATGCAGTGTTAAATACGTTTATTCAGTCTGAGAGGTTCTCTCGTATCATGAGCCACCTGTGTACTGTGAGTACTGTGAGTACTGTGAGTGTGTGTACTGTGTGTACTGTGAGTACTGTGAGTGTGTGTACTGTGAGTACTGTGAGTACTGTGAGTGTGTGTACTGTGTACTGTGAGTGTGTGTACTGTGTGTACTGTGAGTACTGTGAGTGTGTGTACTGTGTGTACTGTGAGTACTGTGAGTGTGTGTACTGTGAGTACTGTAAGTGTGTGTACTGTGAGTACTGTGAGTACTGTGAGTGTGTGTACTGTGTGTACTGTGAGTACTGTGAGTGTGTGTACTGTGAGTACTGTGAGTACTGTGAGTACTGTGAGTGTGTGTACTGTGAGTACTGTGTGTACTGTGTGTACTGTGAGTGTGTGTACTGTGAGTACTGTGTGTACTGTGAGTACTGTGAGTGTGTGTACTGTGAGTACTGTGTGTACTGTGAGTGTGTGTACTGTGTGTACTGTGAGTACTGTGAGTACTGTGTGTACTGTGAGTACTGTGAGTACTGTGAGTACTGTGTGCACTGTGAGTACTGTGAGTGTGTGTACTGTGAGTACTGTGAGTGTGTGTACTGTGAGTGTGTGTACTGTGAGTACTGTGAGTGTGTGTACTGTGAGTGTGTGTACTGTGAGTGTGTGTACTGTGAGTGTGTGTACTGTGTGTACTGTGAGTGTGTGTACTGTGAGTGTGTGTACTGTGAGTGTGTGTACTGTGTGTACTGTGAGTGTGTGTACTGTGAGTGTGTGTACTGTGAGTACTGTGAGTGTGTGTACTGTGTGTACTGTGAGTGTGTGTACTGTGAGTGTGAGTACTGTGAGTGTGTGTACTGTGAGTGTGTGTACTGTGAGTACTGTGAGTGTGTGTACTGTGTGTACTGTGAGTGTGTGTACTGTGAGTACTGTGAGTGTGTGTACTGTGAGTACTGTGAGTGTGTGTACTGTGAGTACTGTGAGTACTGTGAGTGTGTGTACTGTGAGTGTGTGTACTGTGAGTACTGTGTGTACTGTGTGTGTGTGTACTGTGTGTACTGTGAGTGTGTGTACTGTGAGTACTGTGAGTGTGTGTACTGTGAGTACTGTGAGTGTGTGTACTGTGTGTACTGTGTGTACTGTGAGTACTGTGTGTACTGTGAGTGTGTGTACTGTGAGTACTGTGTGTACTGTGAGTACTGTGAGTACTGTGAGTGTGTGTACTGTGAGTACTGTGAGTGTGTGTACTGTGTGTACTGTGTGTACTGTGAGTACTGTGTGTACTGTGAGTGTGTGTACTGTGTGTACTGTGAGTACTGTGAGTACTGTGAGTATTGTGAGTGTGTGTACTGTGAGTACTGTGAGTACTGTGAGTGTGTGTACTGTGAGTACTGTGTGTACTGTGAGTGTGTGTACTGTGAGTACTGTGAGTGTGTGTACTGTGAGTGTGTGTACTGTGAGTACTGTGAGTGTGTGTACTGTGTGTACTGTGAGTACTGTGAGTGTGTGTACTGTGTGTACTGTGAGTACTGTGAGTGTGTGTACTGTGTGTACTGTGTGTACTGTGAGTGTGTGTACTGTGAGTGTGTGTACTGTGTTTACTGTGTGTACTGTGAGTACTGTGAGTGTGTGTACTGTGTGTACTGTGAGTACTGTGAGTGTGTGTACTGTGTGTACTGTGAGTACTGTGAGTGTGTGTACTGTGAGTGTGTGTACTGTGTTTACTGTGTGTACTGTGAGTACTGTGAGTGTGTGTACTGTGTGTACTGTGAGTACTGTGAGTGTGTGTACTGTGAGTGTGTGTACTGTGTTTACTGTGTGTACTGTGAGTGTGTGTACTGTGTGTACTGTGTGTACTGTGAGTACTGTGAGTGTGTGTACTGTGTGTACTGTGTGTACTGTGAGTGTGTGTACTGTGTGTACTGTGAGTACTGTGAGTGTGTGTACTGTGAGTACTGTGAGTGTGTGTACTGTGTGTACTGTGAGTGTGTGTACTGTGTGTACTGTGAGTACTGTGAGTACTGTGAGTACTGTGTTTACTGTGTGTACTGTGAGTACTGTGAGTGTGTGTACTGTGAGTACTGTGAGTGTGTGTACTGTGTGTACTGTGTGTACTGTGAGTTCGTGTACTGTGTGTACTGTGAGTACTGTGAGTACTGTGAGTGTGTGTACTGTGTGTACTGTGAGTACTGTGAGTGTGTGTACTGTGAGTGTGTGTACTGTGTTTACTGTGTGTACTGTGAGTACTGTGAGTGTGTGTACTGTGTGTACTGTGTGTACTGTGAGTGTGTGTACTGTGTGCACTGTGAGTACTGTGAGTGTGTGTACTGTGAGTGTGTGTACTGTGAGTACTGTGAGTGTGTGTACTGTGTGTACTGTGAGTGTGTGTACTGTGTGTACTGTGAGTACTGTGAGTACTGTGAGTACTGTGAGTACTGTGTTTACTGTGTGTACTGTGAGTACTGTGAGTGTGTGTACTGTGAGTACTGTGAGTGTGTGTACTGTGTGTACTGTGTGTACTGTGAGTACTGTGAGTACTGTGTGTACTGTGAGTACTGTGAGTGTGTGTACTGTGAGTACTGTGAGTGTGTGTACTGTGTGTACTGTGTGTACTGTGAGTACTGTGTGTACTGTGAGTACTGTGAGTGTGTGTACTGTGAGTACTGTGAGTGTGTGTACTGTGAGTGTGTGTACTGTGAGTACTGTGAGTGTGTGTACTGTGAGTACTGTGAGTGTGTGTACTGTGTGTACTGTGTGTACTGTGAGTACTGTGAGTACTGTGAGTGTGTGTACTGTGAGTACTGTGAGTACTGTGAGTGTGTGTACTGTGAGTACTGTGAGTACTGTGAGTGTGTGTACTGTGAGTACTGTGAGTGTGTGTACTGTGAGTACTGTGAGTACTGTGAGTACTGTGAGTGTGTGTACTGTGAGTACTGTGAGTACTGTGAGTGTGTGTACTGTGAGTACTGTGAGTGTGTGTACTGTGTGTACTGTGAGTACTGTGAGTGTGTGTACTGTGTGTACTGTGAGTACTGTGAGTGTGTGTACTGTGAGTGTGTGTACTGTGAGTACTGTGAGTGTGTGTACTGTGTGTACTGTGTGTACTGTGAGTGTGTGTACTGTGAGTGTGTGTACTGTGTGTACTGTGAGTACTGTGAGTGTGAGTACTGTGAGTGTGTGTACTGTGTGTACTGTGTGTACTGTGAGTGTGTGTACTGTGAGTGTGTGTACTGTGTGTACTGTGAGTACTGTGAGTGTGAGTACTGTGAGTGTGTGTACTGTGAGTACTGTGAGTGTGTGTACTGTGAGTGTGTGTACTGTGTGTACTGTGAGTACTGTGAGTGTGTGTACTGTGAGTGTGTGTACTGTGAGTACTGTGAGTACTGTGAGTGTGTGTACTGTGTGTACTGTGTGTACTGTGAGTGTGTGTACTGTGAGTGTGTGTACTGTGAGTACTGTGAGTGTGTGTACTGTGAGTGTGTGTACTGTGTGTACTGTGAGTACTGTGAGTGTGAGTACTGTGAGTGTGTGTACTGTGAGTACTGTGAGTGTGTGTACTGTGTGTACTGTGAGTACTGTGAGTGTGTGTACTGTGAGTGTGTGTACTGTGAGTACTGTGAGTGTGTGTACTGTGTGTACTGTGTGTACTGTGAGTGTGTGTACTGTGAGTGTGAGTACTGTGAGTGTGTGTACTGTGTGTACTGTGTGTACTGTGAGTGTGTGTACTGTGTGTACTGTGAGTACTGTGAGTGTGTGTACTGTGAGTGTGTGTACTGTGAGTGTGTGTACTGTGAGTGTGAGTACTGTGTGTACTGTGTGTACTGTGAGTGTGTGTACTGTGTGTACTGTGAGTACTGTGAGTGTGTGTACTGTGAGTGTGTGTACTGTGAGTGTGTGTACTGTGAGTGTGTGTACTGTGAGTACTGTGAGTGTGTGTACTGTGTGTACTGTGAGTACTGTGAGTGTGTGTGTACTGTGAGTGTGTGTACTGTGAGTGTGTGTACTGTGAGTGTGTGTACTGTGTGTACTGTGAGTACTGTGAGTGTGTGTACTGTGAGTGTGTGTACTGTGAGTGTGTGTACTGTGAGTACTGTGAGTGTGTGTACTGTGTGTACTGTGAGTACTGTGAGTGTGTGTACTGTGAGTGTGTGTACTGTGAGTGTGTGTACTGTGTGTACTGTGTGTACTGTGAGTGTGTGTACTGTGTGTACTGTGAGTACTGTGAGTGTGTGTACTGTGAGTGTGTGTACTGTGTGTGTGTACTGTGAGTGTGTGTACTGTGAGTACTGTGAGAGTGTGTGTACTGTGTACTGTGTGTACTGTGAGTGTGTGTGTACTGAGTACTGTGAGTACTGTGAGTGTGTGTACTGTGAGTGTGTGTACTGTGTGTACTGTGAGTACTGTGAGTGTGTGTACTGTGTGTACTGTGTGTACTGTGTGTACTGTGAGTGTGTGTACTGTGAGTGTGTGTACTGTGTGTACTGTGAGTGTGTGTACTGTGTGTACTGTGAGTACTGTGAGTGTGTGTACTGTGAGTGTGTGTACTGTGTGTACTGTGAGTACTGTGAGTGTGTGTACTGTGAGTGTGTGTACTGTGTGTACTGTGTGTACTGTGAGTGTGTGTACTGTGTGTACTGTGTGTACTGTGAGTGTGTGTACTGTGAGTGTGTGTACTGTGTGTACTGTGTGTACTGTGAGTGTGTGTACTGTGAGTGTGTGTACTGTGTGTACTGTGAGTACTGTGAGTGTGTGTACTGTGTGTACTGTGTGTACTGTGTGTACTGTGAGTGTGTGTACTGTGAGTGTGTGTACTGTGAGTGTGTGTACTGTGTGTACTGTGAGTGTGTGTACTGTGTGTACTGTGAGTACTGTGAGTGTGTGTACTGAGTGTGTGTACTGTGTGTACTGTGAGTACTGTGAGTGTGTGTACTGTGAGTGTGTGTACTGTGTGTACTGTGTGTACTGTGAGTGTGTGTACTGTGTGTACTGTGTGTACTGTGAGTGTGTGTACTGTGAGTGTGTGTACTGTGTGTACTGTGTGTACTGTGAGTGTGTGTACTGTGAGTGTGTGTACTGTGTGTACTGTGAGTACTGTGAGTGTGTGTACTGTGAGTGTGTGTACTGTGTGTACTGTGTGTACTGTGTGTACTGTGAGTGTGTGTACTGTGAGTGTGTGTACTGTGTGTACTGTGAGTACTGTGAGTGTGTGTACTGTGAGTGTGTGTACTGTGTGTACTGTGAGTACTGTGAGTGTGTGTACTGTGAGTGTGTGTACTGTGTGTACTGTGTGTACTGTGAGTGTGTGTACTGTGTGTACTGTGTGTACTGTGAGTGTGTGTACTGTGAGTGTGTGTACTGTGAGTACTGTGAGTGTGTGTACTGTGAGTACTGTGAGTGTGTGTACTGTGAGTACTGTGAGTGTGTGTACTGTGAGTACTGTGAGTGTGTGTACTGTGAGTGTGTGTACTGTGTGTACTGTGTGTACTGTGAGTGTGTGTACTGTGTGTACTGTGTGTACTGTGAGTGTGTGTACTGTGAGTACTGTGAGTACTGTGAGTACTGTGAGTGTGTGTACTGTGAGTACTGTGAGTGTGTGTACTGTGAGTACTGTGAGTACTGTGTGTACTGTGAGTGTGTGTACTGTGTGTACTGTGAGTACTGTGAGTGTGTGTACTGTGTGTACTGTGAGTACTGTGAGTGTGTGTACTGTGTTCTCTGGCAGTTTAATGGTGTTGCTGTTGTTTAAGTGCCCTGCTGACATTCTCCTGCCCTCTGATGAGGCAGTTTGTTTATTGATCAGGAAACATACCTGAACTGTATCCACACACACACACACACACACACACACACACACACACACACACCTGCTGGGTGTTAATGAGCCGTGGGATCGATTGTGGTGCTGCCACAGTGGATTTCCTGTCCTTCGGTCCTGGACTCTCCCAGGTATGAACCTATCACACTTACATTATTCAGCAGATATCGAACCTGCGACTATCAGGCCAGGACAGGTCAGTGATGTCATACAGGTGTTTGTCTACAGTGAACAGTTGGAGGTGGAGGATAAATATCAACATTAGCAAGCTAATAGTTTGACAGTCGTCTTTTTAAGTCCCTGATGCAGACTGAAGAGTCGATGTAGACCAAACAAAACCTGAATTAAACTCGTCTGTCCTGACATCAGTTATACAAACTACACAAAGTACTACAAGTGTATAAAGGTTTGGTTTAGCTTAAAGCTGCAGTTCCTCCAATGGTGACATACAATGAAATCGGTAACTTCCGTCTCCTCCTGTGACCAAATTCTTATCCCAGCTGGGTGTCTGATGACCGCTAGGACGTACGCATTGATGGCCTGGATCTTATTCCTGCCGTTCAGCTTCTCAGCACATGTCACCTTCGCTCTTACAGTCCGAAAGACATCCTGATGTCCTCGCTGCAGATCCTGATTATGTGGATCGCTGAGTCGATGCCTCGCTCTCTCATGGCGTACAGACTTAAGTCGTCCACGTACAGGAGGTGACTGATGGTCACTCCACTCCTGAATCTGTATGTGTCTCTGCTTGTGATGATGAGCTTCAGGTCTATGGAGAACACCGGCGGGGACGGCGCCTCGTGTCTTTGTATCTTCCACACTTGAGTGGTTGCCTTGGAGTTGGGCTCCAGTGTTTTCTTTACTATGATTTTTCCGTACTCTTGGCAGGCTTCCACATGTTCACAAATCAATAGAAAGTGGGCTTTAAGGAATGGAGGAGCTACAAGGAGATGTGCGATGTGCTAGACTAAAACTTGTGAAGAGCTGGATTTAGCCCACAGACCTCAAGCTTCAGTGTCAGAGAACTGGGTTAAGAGATTTAGAAGTAGACACGAGCGTTGCACATCTCCTCTCAACAAAGCATTTTCATTTGTTTCTACAGATATCGGAAAGCAGTAAGTTAATAACTACACAATCCTTTTAACGTCGAGTGAGTCAGACATTGTTGACCTGATCTGGACAGGATAACTGGCAGCGTCAGGATCTGATAATCAGAGTGAGCGATGGAGACGTTTCTCCTCCTTCAGTCCCACTGAGCAGGTACGAGGACGCAAATATACGACAGTAATTAAAGACTCTGACCTGTTTTGTTTTTTTTTTTTTCTGCGAGAGTGTAGGCCTACATTCAGCATGATGGTGCGTTCACTGACACGTGTGCACCCGGTTAGTGACGAAGTTAATCCCATTCAGTTTCACGTCAGTGCGCGAGCCATGGATCCTGCTGGGCGCCTCAGCCTCGGGTCCAGAGACAAACCAATGAGAGGTGGAGCGTTCGTCTTTACCGGTACTGAAATGACCTGTTTGCTGAAAGTGTTTCACACTTATTACCGGGTCAAACTGCAGGATTTCACTCTTCAGAAAGAAAAATGAGATGATCTGGATCAGAACCAGATCAAAAAAAACCCCAAAGTTGCTCTAATCAGCAGATTTAACAGGAGAATAGCTGCAGCAGCTCAGTGCGCCGTATTATTAGGTCAGTCACAAAGGAAGCAAAGCCAGGAAAGACGCACAAAATGATAAAAGGAAGGACAAAGAAACCAAACAGAGACAGAACACTTGGAAACCAACATCAGTCCAATCATAGCAAAAGACCAAAGGACAGAAAACCTGCAGCGCATGTCTGGTTTGATGCTCTGAACAAATGTTTTCTAGATTTTTGAGTTTGTTGTGAGAAAAAGTGTGTGGCCACATTGCTCAAGCTGAGAAGGTGAAGATTTACACGGATAAAACAAACTAAATGTGTTGGAAAATGATTCCTTCAGGCTGAAGGCGAGTTTTCCCCAAAGTGAGCGATTTATGTAATAAGTGATGATAAAAAAACAAAGAAGGATCGGGTCAGGATAGTTTTGTGTCTGCCAAAAAATAAATAAAAAAGTTTACACTCAGATGCTCTGAGTTCTCGGTTTGGACTGATTACTGATAACACTGGGCCAATACATGCCCCTCGGTAGGCTTACAGAGTTGGTCAATCAGATGAAAGCTCACTTATCGGGAGGGCTTAAAGAAACTGTAATGTAATGTAAAGCTATGCCTTGGAGTACCAGAATAAAAATATGGATGTGTATTATTTTCCATTTACACATCAATGCAGAAACAGCAAGGAAAGAATATAAACATGGTAATTAAAACACAAACATGCAGCTATTAACAGCTACTGGATGTCAGAAGTATGACAGCAACCTTTAAAAAAGAAAAATGAAGCCAACACATAAGGTGCAGTCCCTCCAATGTCCACAGGGGGCTCCTGTCTGCTAGCTTCACCTGACTGCACCTCTGGACTGTGTTTGTGCTGTGAGCCTTTTTAATGACATTATCTGACCAATAGCACGACTGCTGAGAGGTTAAATGTATTAACAACCAGTTGTAGAAGCAGTACTAGTAAGAGGTCTGAAATAAAGAGGCTTCAGTGGAAATCTTATGCCAAAGAATCAATTAATGAATCTAGAAAAAAGCTGTATTTTAATCCATATTTGAAATACTTGTTGTAGATTTATCTCTTTCATAATCAGGCTCAGAGTCAGGCGTGTCCACAGAGCTGGAATCAGTTTTCTCTGGGTTTGTCTCCCCACCTGAGGCTGCAGCTTTCCAGCATTCACAGCATGATCAGATGTGAAGCGATGAGTGAATCATTTCTGCTCTGAGCGCAGAACGACAGGACGGCGGGCTGAGTGTCAGATCATGTCGTTGCCTGCGGGCTCAGAGAGCGTTTCCTGACTCGGAGCAGATCTCACGGTTATTCAGCCCCAGCGACGTGTTCGTGAGCCGCGTGTGCTGCCGCTGTAGAGATGCAGCGGGAATAAAGATGCTTTTATGTAACCCTGCAGTCGACTTCACAGCCTCTGACAGGACGTGTGAGCGCGGCACAGCAGAGAGGCTTCAGAGCAGAAACAGAGAGGTTGCAGAACTCGACAATCAACATGCACCTTGTTTTGGTTGTTTTAAACTGACTATATGCTTCATGGAAAAAGTGAAGACTTTTAATGCACCACGTTTATCTGCTCCCTCCATGAATAAATCAGAATCTCCTCAGGGCTTCTGCTCCACAATAAAACCCACAGCAGCAAGAGATGGGCCACAAATCACTGTTAAATAAGCCGTCTGCTGTGTAGTAATATAAATGTAAATATCTGGTTTCATCAGGAATATAATCAGATGAGGATTTGTCTGAACATTTCTGTTTCCTGCACCCATCCATCCACCCCAACCTCCTCCATACAAAACCAAACAACCTCAAAGAGGATGGCACAACACAGAAGAGCGACCTCGTCAGGCAGGACTCTGCGGCCTATTTACACCTACAGGCCAGTGGACACTCTTTCATTGATGAGGATGTACACATCCTGGACAGGGAGGAACGCTGGTTTGAGCACAGAGTCAAGGAGGCCATTTACGTGAAAAGGGAAAGACCATCTCTGAATCGAGGAGGGGGCCTAAGGGTACATCTGTCACCATCTTACAATGCTGTGATTGCAGCCATTCCCCAACTCTCTGTGAGAGCGACTCATGAACATTGATCAGTGGTCATGACAATTTGCACATTAATGATCAAGAACGTGACCTCACAGCCCATTGTTCCTTCAGTGGGCTGGTTTCAGTCATTATGCAAATGTCCTGTTTATAAGGTTGAAACCTGCAGTCAGCTGATGATGATGAAACGTTTCTCCCACTGAAAACGTCCAGATGAACAGAATCAACCTGTTGGGATTTACATACCGGGATGATTGAGTGTGCATCAAGACACTCAGCATGCCGTGGTTTCCTTAAATGATCAGGATTTTTGCCATAAAGAAGCAGCTCTGTGGGAGATCCGCCTCTTACAACAGACTTTCCTTCTCAAAGTGACATAAAGCTGCTTCTTACTGTTAAAAATGATGAGGCCAGTCCTGCCTGAACTATGTGGCCATTTTCTAGAGAAGTGTGGTTGTTGCTAATAATTCTTGTTTTCAAACACAGATTTTGTGCTGCAATCTCAAAAGTGCAGAAAAGACTGATATCAGACAGCGTGTTGTTTCATTCTGACTGATGCTTTTTATCGCCGGCTGCTTTTGCCTTTTCATGTAGACGGAAATATTTTCAAAACAAAAGCAGAAAATCCGCATTTTAAAAATTGATCAGAGCCTAATGAGGTCTTCTAACCAAGCTCGTGTCCAGTTCTGGTCACGTTCGGATCCAAACAAACAAAATGCTTGCGCTCAGTCCAGAAGCCAGCGGTTGGCTGTAATTTGTGAATTCGATGATCGAGGTTTGAAGATTAAAGTGAAATGAAAGGTTTTTTTTCTCTAACATGCACGACTCAGACGGCGGGGCGCCTCGATGCTGATGTTGTTCTGTAGTAACCAGTCGTCCTGCGGCGTGTAACGCGCTCGTGTGCATCGGGATGCTGCAGTGAAGATGGAGTGGTTTGATGTGGGAGCAACATGAAACATCAGGCAGAATATTTTTAGGAGCTTCTTCCACACCTCCACCTCTCGTCTCTCCATCTCTCTCTCTCTCTCCTCGATCTCTCACTGACGGCTGCTCTCTTTTCTCCTCGCTCCTCTCTCTTCACATTCAGCAGCTCTCAGCCTGCGAGGAAGAGGACGAGGAGGAGAGGATGAGGCAGGAAAACAGAGTAGAGTAAAATAGAGCAGAGCGGAGTGCATGTGCGGCGGCTTTATCGGCTCT
Organism: Oreochromis aureus; assembly: GCF_013358895.1. Taxonomy (NCBI): domain Eukaryota; kingdom Metazoa; phylum Chordata; class Actinopteri; order Cichliformes; family Cichlidae; genus Oreochromis; species Oreochromis aureus. The sequence goes on along the minus strand of NC_052955.1, from coordinate 2,409,876 downwards.
TCTCTCTGGGATTATTCTGAACTTCTCGGGTTTGTTCCTCTTTTTCTGCATGTCGGGAAGTTGTTGACGAGCTGATGTAGGCGGGTGGATGAAGATGCTTTCCTCTCGCTCCACAGAGATGTGAAGACACGTCACGGTGAAGCTCTTTGATTCTTCTGTTTGTGGCGCGTAAATCGAGAGAATCCCTGCAGCCATGTGCACTTCCATCGGAGCGTCTGAAAGATGGAGGCGACCTAAAGTGATAAATCACCCAGCAGACACGATGAGCTCTTCGATCGAGGCGCAATCACTCAACGATTGTTAATTCAGGGTTTTTCTTTATTCCTTTATTAATCGTCTCCAGGCCAGTGCTGCATCTTAACTTCTGTGACTTGTGTGGGAACCTTTAGGGTTATTTAGGGAACAAGTATTCCGTCCTTCTCCCGAGCTTTCAGCTGAATCTGTGGATATTTAAACTTTCCATCTGTCAGAGCTCCATCAGGATTTGTGATCTATTTCCAAACCCTCAGCTGAAGAGTGCGTTTGAGAAGGACTTCATCAAAAGAAGCCTCAACATGTAAACATATAAATCAACTATTTAAACTGTTTAAGAGGAATATCTGTTTCTTAACATCGGAGTTCACACAGGTTTTGTGCAGTGAAACGTATGAATGTGAAACGGCTTCCGGGTTCTTCACTTTTGTGGATTTTCAGGATCCTTCTGGTGTTTTTGTTTTCAAGCCTGTACGTGTGACCGTTATGCACCGGCTGCTTCTCACAGCAGATCTCTAACGTTTTGGTTCCTAATCACCGATCTCCCATAAGGGAGAACATTTTTCATCCAGGCTCGGTCCCTCCGAGGCCCATCAGGCGACATGTCACCTGTTTTGGACTGAAGGGTCGTCAGCCTCAAACTCGGACAGCAGGAGCAGATATTTTGTTCCTCTGTGGCTTCCTCCTCCTGTCAGAGAGATGGCGGCGGCTATCGCCAGCTCCCTGATCAGACAGAAGCGCCAAGCCCGCGAGTCCAACAGCGACAAAGTTGCCACTAACAAGCGACGCTCAAGTCCCAGTAAAGACCCGAGGTCTCTGTGTGAGCGACACATCTTCAGTGTCTTCAGCAAAGTTCGCTTCTGCAGCGGAAAGAAAAGACCAGTACGCCGGAAACCAGGTGGGTGGAACGATTCAGAGAGGAAAGGTTTCCCATGTTACGGCGGGACGGGAACACTCAGGAAAACCTGCGTCTTTGACCCGAGCGCTGCTGCGGCCAGCTCTCAGTCAGATTCACGATGACGCTGATCAGAGCAGCTTAGCACGATTCACCATTCAAAATAATCCTTCTTTATCTTACACAGGGCATCCTTTGTCCTTCTGATTGGCCGCCCCTCATAAAGGAGCAGATATATGACAGGAAATAACACAGGTCCACTTTAATGTGAACAACCTGCAGCTTTAATTCAGCTTTCTTCTGATTGGCTGTCTCTTGCAAACAGAAGGTTTTAACAGCCAGTGAGCAGGCCTTCTGTACACCTGAGATCACCATATAAGAACATTTCCTGTCTATGACGCAGGAATCTTTGAGGAAGGAAACCTCCCAACTTGGCAACTTGAACAAATCTGGGCAGTTATTTTGAAGCCCCTCCCCCTCGAAACCAGTGGTCTTAACTTCATTTCATCACGATATTAAAAAACTGACCATAAACAGGTTATAAGTTATTAACGTCGATTTCAGACGTCTGGCTCCTCCCACTCGAACACAGACACCTTGGTTATCTGATCCGAACTGATTGATGTTCACTGTGATAAAAGTAGATAAAAGTAGTAGAATTTAATTCGGATTCAGGGCTTTGCCTTACCTGTGTCTGCTGGGGGCCCGTCAACACTGAAGAAGTTCATTGGTTGCCGTGACCAGGGCGGTTTCAGCTTTTTAAAGCTCAGAACGTTGAAGCTCAGCTTTAATTTGAGGTTTCCGTGATGTTGTTTGTTCTGTGGGTTTATCATGATATCAGGATTACATAAAGAAAACTCAGTCCACTGTTTGCTGTGGGTTCTTTTTTGTAATGAGCGTTGCATCATCAGATCCCCACGGTGTGATTCCAGACGGCATTTTTCTTTTCTTAAAGTAACAGCAAACCTTTATGTTTTTTAGTCCTCCTGCAGAATAACGAGGTAAAAGTCGGCCTGAACTCGAGCGGCGTTCCCTCCAGAGGAAGGTTCTCGGAGAGCAGCAGCAGAGCGTCGGAGAGCTGGACGGGTGTCTGCGTTTACACATTTATGAGCTAGCTGCAGCTCTCATCTCTCATTAGCCGACTCCCCGCCGTCGCCTCCGCCTCCTGTTTTCTTGGCAATACAACAAACAGCTTCTTAAAGAAACTATTACGCAGCACTTGTGCTTGATCAGCTCCTTCAGAGTCTGCAGACTTCAAGTTCTCCAGTAAGGAGCTGGTAGGAAGAGGCCGAGTTATTCATGAGTTGTTCTGCAGTTGGTGAAGTCGGCGTTCAGCTCAACGTCAGCACTTTGCCCTGCTTTGATGTTTCGCCCTCAGTGAGTCCTCTGCTAATGAGATCTGTTACTGCATGAAGCCTTTTTGAAGCCGTAAAGATTTCACCTCCCAACTTGCTCAAGTTCAAATCAAAACACGACCGCGTGCCTCCAGTATCCTTCGGCAACACTCCCGGGTTTTCCTTCGGCTTTTTCGCCACCGTTTTGTGCAGAATCGACCACACGCAGGGGCAAAGTATGGCCTGAGGGCCAGAATCAAGCCGCGCGCTCTCTCAGTCTGGCCTGCGATGTCCTAAAAGGAAAACTGTGATGTCATAGATTCGCAAAGTCCTGTTTTGTCAACCTGATCGTTTACACCGGTGATGTCAAAGGCCACATAAAGCCCACTATGATGTGTAGTGGGCTTTATGTGATAAACATGTAGGAAAGTTGCAGAGAAGGTTCTGGTAGCTCATCGCTCAGACTGTCCTGTAATTATACATTTACAATATAAAGTTTTCATTAATTCACAGAACATATCCTGTACTTTGGTGTGGCGTGGAGGGAAAACTGCAAAACGTATGAAAATACTATTCAAAGTTCCAAATCTGTCCAGTAAAGCTGTGAAGTGGGCCGGATTCTGGCCCACGGGCCTCATGTCTGACACTCCTGATTTACACCATCACTTTGTTGGTGTGTGGAAACCAGTAATGAGGTCCATGAGCTATTTCCTCGTAGACCTCTAAAGGACAGGAAGTCTTTTTTTCAGGTGTTGCCCCCTGGTGGCCTTTAAAAGGAATGCACATTTAGAGAACGTTGGCTTTTATACCATCTCGGGTCATCGATAAAAATAATACAAGAGATGAGCAGGTGATTTTCTTTCATCGATATCAAGGTTTCTTTGTGTAGAAAGCTCCCACAGCAGCAGACGCCGTTCTTAGTTCAGCGTTTATCGTTTCGCTGCAACTCGGCAAGACAAGGTTCGGTTTTAAAGGCGCTGTCAGTCTGATCACGCCTGAGCTCGGGGAGCAGCATGTGACGAGGTGTTTTGTCGCCCGCAGCCTCACAGATGTTAAAACTCACAGCTTGTCTTCACACAGCGTGACACACACTCACAGATATAGCTCCTGGTTCCCTGCTTATAATTAGTGATCACACCTTGCAGATGTTTCGTGACTGCCGGTGTTTGAATCGTCAGCACGCTGACTTTAGATTCAACTTCTGAACATCAAAACACAGCGTGATGCACGCCACCACGTGACTTCTATGACCTTCCTTTAAAATGCATTGATGACATAAATATGTGCTTAAACTGCTGAATGTGTTTGTGAGCGTAAAAATGACCAAAAATAAAGAAGTTAGCTCCTTGAATATAAACTTTAGGTCCTTATTGGTGTTTAGTTAATATTAATTCCTGTTTAACACCTTAAATCCTTTAAAATGATCATGTTGGAGGCTATTATTATCCTCTGAATTCATAAACAAAATTTCTTTTACCAGAAAGTAAACCTGTGAGCAAGCACTTGAGCAGGTGATAGTGGGAAGGAAAAACCCACTTTTAAGAGGAAGAAACCTCCAGCAGAGCCAGGCTCAAGGAGGGGTGGGGCCATCTGCTGTGAGTGGCTGGGGGTTGGGGACGAATTGGATAATAAGGACACACAACGCAGTGGGTGTGTGACGACAGTGATGCTGTCGTCAAACAATGTGAAAATGATCCATTCAAAGCAGGAAGCTGTTTGCATCCACTTCCTCTCTGTGAAACAAGGCCTGTAATACTGTGACTGCATGAAATGTTAGCTTGTAGGAAGTGTTGAGGATTTGTTGATGATATCAAACATCACTCTGTTAACTTATACACATGTGAGCTGTTTGACGGGTAATCAGAGTAAAACCAAACGACTTCAATGAGCAGCAGTCAATAAACGTCTTTGTTTAGTTCTTCGTGTTTTGTAGGGACGTTGGTCCTTCTGTGTGTCAGCTCCTCCACACTCACACACTCACCGTCTGCTCTGTTAAAAGGTGAAGTTTTACCTTGTTGTCATTTCCGGACACGTCTGTCTGTCGTCGGTCCTTTCAGATGTTAAGTAGCACAGCAGCCTGCTCCACATTAGCCTCGCTGTCTTTTTGGTCTATTTCTGCCAGAGATGAGTCCTTCTGGCCCACATTGTCATCTGGAGCATCACTTCGTTCAGCTTCAGCTTCTACCGTGTTTACATCCTCAGACCTTCAGCTCGGTGTTAAAGTCAAACAGGAGGGACTCACGCGCTGAGCCGCGGCCTCAGGGTTTGTCTCCGGGGTTTGAACCACGTGTGTTTGTGTGCACTTAAGCTTCACGTGACCCAGGCTGGAAACTCATCAGCAGCCATCTGCTAACTCTGAGGGCAAAGGTCACTGATTTGGGGCTTCAGGAACTTCCTGACTCTCTCCACACAGATTGGAGGGTTTCTGATGGTCTGCCGGGCCTTCATATTGAAACATGTTCTTAAACTAGTGGCTGACACACTGTTAGTGTTATATGTCTTATTCAACCAAAGGGTGAACTGCTGATTTATCAGCTAATGCTAGCTAGCGTGATTTGCAAGCTGACCGCAGGTGTGACGGTCCTCTGCGGTCGAGTCAGTGTGAGGAACGCTGGACAGGAAATGTTGAGATGTACGCTTGTGTCTTCTTCTTCTCAAATGTGAGAGTAAAGAAGAAGAAGCGCTTACATGAGGGAGATAAGCTCAGCAATGCTACCTGACGACCTGCTGTCAGGTACAGACTCTGTGTGTGTGTGTGTGTGTGTGTGTGTGTGTGCGGGCTGAACCTCACATCGGTCTTTGTGTTTCAGAGCCGCAGCTGAAGGGCATCGTGACGCGCCTCTTCAGCGAGCAGGGCTTCTTCCTGCAGATGCAGCCCGATGGAGCCATCAGCGGGACCAAGGACGAGAACAGCGACTACAGTGAGTCCCACATTAAAACTGTATTTATCTAGACTGCATGCTACATAAGCTTTCTGTCTGAAGAGTGAAGAGAAAATGCCTTACACCTGTACTCTTGTTAATGGCCTCCAGGGGGCGATCCTGAGGGTTTGTGGGCTCGTTTTGGGTCATGCTGAATAAAAAGATGGTCATTTTGTAACATTTGGTGTCAGGAATCGGTTTTATGAAGGATTCAGTGAGCACGCTGTTTCACACTCACTCCTGTGTGACGTCGTGATCGCTACCTCCTTTTATGGAAAGACAACATAAAAGAAACTTTCACAGCCAAAGTGTAAAGAAAACTGCTTGGATCAGTCAAATCATCTGATGTCAAACAAGAACAGCTCAGAAAGGTAAAACATTACACAGAAGAAGGAGCTCAAATACAACAGCTCTATACATCAGAACATAAACATAATCCAACGATCTTCTGCTGCTTCCCCGGGTTTGGGTTGTGAAGTCTAGCCAGAGAAGCTCGGACTTCCTTCGCCCCAGCCAGCTCCTCCAGCTCATCCGGGGGGGATTTGTTCCCAGCCAGCTGAGATATAACCTCTCCAGTGAGTCCTGGGTCTGCCGGGGCCTCCTCCCAGTCGGACTTGGCTGAACTATTCGATGTGGAGGACGGGCGGCTCTGCTCTGAGCCCCTCACCAATGTCTGAAAGTCCCGTCACTACCCTACAAAGGAAACGCATTACCGCCGCTTATACCTGCAGCGCCATTCTTTCAGTCACCACCCACAGCTCATGAGCACAGGTGAGGGTAGGGATGTCGATCCAGCGTCTGATCGCTTCGGGCTCCGCCCCAATCCGTCTGTCGCTCTCACGCTCCACCCTCCCCTCACTAATGGCACCTCCCCTACGACGCTGTCATGTTTAACACATTCGCTTGGCAAGCAAAAGGTCGCTGGTTCAATTCCACAAATCCCCTTTGGGGTTGCGTCAGAAGACTTAAATCAAACATGCCAAACCGGCGCAGTGGCGACCCCTTGTGGCTACAGCTGCTCATCAAACTCGACTTCCAACTTGGACATAAACTCATCGCTGTGTTTACTGGAGGAGGAGTCGCCCCCTGCTGGACAGCAAAGAGTGCAGGTTTTCTGTGGATTTATTTAATCCACTTTGCAGAGCTGAAGCTGCATCTGCCGTCTGTAACAGAGTGATCCGAGGTGGAGCAGTCTGAAGACAGTTTCCGATCGTCAATACTCAGTCACGTTTCCGCTGCAGGTCTTTGTTTCTCGGCTGGATGAGCTCAGGATTACAGCCTCTGCTGCTTCCTGTAAATCCTTTTGGTTTGGGAAAAAAAGAAGCAAAAGCAGGACAAGAAGAGGAGGAGGAGGAGGAGATGTTTTGGATTCTCCTATCTCCCCCTATCGCTTTCTCTTTCTCTCTGATCATCTCTGAGTTAAATAAAGGAGGATTAACCGCAGCCATTGCCACAGGCCTCTTCCTCCTCCACCTCCTCCTACTCCTCATCCTCACCCACACTGCAGCTCTCTGTCCCCGAGGATTAAATCACCTCTCATCACTGCGTCCCTCTATCACCCCCCTCGCTCTCTCTCTGCTTTTATTCACTCTTTTTCTCTCGCTTTATCAGCTGGAAGCACATCAGCAGGCTGAGCCGGGTTTTAACCACCGTTACAGATCGACTAAAAGCACAAAAATTCACAGTTTGAAGAGGTGCAATGGGATTTTTTAATGTTGAGTGGGTCTGATTTACGCAGGTGCAGAAGATTTAAAGCAGTGATGGAAGACTCACTGCTGGTTTATTAATTTAAACCTGCTCTGTGCGAGTCTTCACGACAATTTCATTTCTGACACTTTTTACTGCAAATGTGCGAACAGATAGAAGCAGACGTTTCTGTAGTTTGCAGGTTTGTGTGTTAACACAATGCAGAGGAGGAAAAGCATCAGCAACGAGCTTAAAGAAGCATCGGTTGATGTCCGTCGGTCATGCAGGGATAAGGCCATCTCCAAAGAATCTCAAGTCCGGTATTCCACAGCGGAGGACGGGATTCACACGTGGAAAACACTCAAGATATCGTCTCGGGAAAATTCACCCCAGGAGACTCTACAGGCCTCTGTTAGCATGCTAGCATGTAACAGCTGAAAAAGGAAAGAATCAAGCTGCTGCGACGGTCCAGAGTCCGGACCTCAACCTCAGCCTGGCTGAGACCCTGCGACCTCGTGGCTAACCCACCAATGATGCATTATTCCAGCAATCACCACTTTCACATCATCCTGCAGTGTTAAAAGTTTCTGCTCCTTCTGATATACGTATATATTCATCGAACAAAAATATTCTGGGAGGTCTCGAATTCAGTTCAATTTTATTTATACAGCACCAACAACAGTCGCCTCAAGGCGCTTTATACTGTAAGGTCGACCCTACAATAATACATACAGAGAAAACCCAACAATCATATGACCCCCTATGAGCAAGCACTTTGGCGACAGTGGGAAGGAAAAACTCCCTTTTAACAGGAAGAAACGTGCAGGGGTAAGAAGAGGAGGAGAGCCAGATCATTAACTTTTGAAATCACACGGTCACTAAGAAGGCAGTTTTATCCAGGAGTTACTTACTGCAGTATCTTAGTTCCTCTTTCATCTCCGCCGCTCGATCGTCACGTCTGCTTTCAAAACACCAACTGACTCAACTCGAGGTTTCACAATAAGAGCTCGGTAACTGTGGCGGACTTCCTGGTAGCTCCATCCATCTTCTGTGCTCACTGTGACGTTTTGTATTAATCTACTTTTGTTCCATTTCTGCCTCTCACGACCTAACTCTCTCTCTCTCTGTCTGTTTCTATGTCTCTCGCCCTCCAGCTCTGTTTAACCTGATCCCAGTAGGTTTGAGGGTCGTGGCCATCCAGGGAGTGAAGGCCGCGCTGTACGTGGCCATGAACGATGAGGCATTCCTCTACACATCTGTAAGAACATCTGCCTCATCCTCATGTCCTTCTTGAGCTTGTTTTGTTAAAGTTTGGAGCATCACTTCCTTCCAAGGTGAATCTCTGACACAAACACCTGCAGGAGCAGGTAAAGGCAGGACCTCCTGACGTGTCCCCAACAATCATTTTAATGTGAAAATATGAACACGTCTCGTTCCTGAAAACACTGATAGTCATCAACTGCTGTTTGTGAGGTAATAAGGTCTTATTGTTTTGCTCAAGGACTCGGGCAGAATTTAAAGGGTGACACTGAGATAAAGTTTCTAACTGGGTTTTTCACTCCTCTCAGTTTTAATGCGATCCCCCACATGATCTTATTTCAGAATATTTCTGTCACATTATCTGACCGATCCAGTTCTTCCCCTGCAAAGAGATCCTGGGTTTATTTTTTCTGTTTGAGCTCGTGTTCAGATGCAAACTCGGTGACATTACGGTACAAAAGTTCCACTTTTAGACAGTGTGTGTAATAATTAATTGATGATGAACAATGGAAGTAGTTAAGAGGACAGCCCTGATCAGACCGAGTACATCTACAGCTGTCGTACTGCTGCTCCGCCTCAGTGAGTCCATCTAACATCCATAATTCACAACACGTGCATAAAACTTTAAAATGCAACTCTTGAGCCTCTCTGTGCGCAGCATCAGGAAGGAGACAGAGTGGGGGAGGAAGAGGAGGATCACAGTGACCATGTGAGGAAGTTTTCTCAGTTGTGTTAGACACAAAAACTAAATATGAGCTCGCAGCGCGCCCGAAGAAGCTAGCTGTTAGCTGTGATGGTTGGTCAGGGGATGATGTAATACTGAATGACCCTGAACTACCTGTTCTGCACCGCTCCTATTGGCTGCTGCTGTCTATCAATCACAGATTTCTCGCCGCCACTGAGATTGGAAGCCACGGACTTTGTGTGTGGTAGTTTGAGTCAGTCTAACATGAGCGTGCCTTCGTGGCGGGTACGTGATGAAACCTTGCTGCCACTTTGCAGCTGTGCTTCAGTTCTGCTTTGTGGTTTGATGCCAAATATGGAAGTGCAGCTGTTAGTAAATGTTTCTGCACTTGTTAGCTCGATGGTCCTCTTCATTAATCTTAATCATTAATTAATGATTAAGATTAATCACAAATTGGCCTGATCCCATCTCACCAGTCAGTCCTGACTGCTCACACAATGCTTAGAAATGTAAATGCTTCCCATCGAGATCGGGAAGATCAGATGACTTCATCCCAGTGATCTCTCAGCGCTTCCACATGCCAGATAAATCCAGGATGGAAGAGGCAGCACTTCTTTTTAGGAGGTAAAGTGAGGATTTGGTTCGGCTCCATAAAATATAAACTCCTGTTCTCTCAGGTGTAGCTTCAGATGAAGAGTACAGCAGCTCCTCCTCTTGCTCTGCAGTTATGTAAGAGCATTACAGCATGAGCGGTGAGACAGCTGGAAGTAAAGTTGTGGTGTGCTGGGAGGCCCGAGCGTCTCAACACTGTTTACTGATCACGTCTTGATATGAGATGCAGGCTGCGTGCTGGGAGGAAAAAATACGCTTTTCATCATTTATTCCCTCTGTTTCCTCTTCCTCCTCCCCTACATCATCATCGCGCTCCATTTGAAGTCCCGTCTTTCCTTCCTCGTGGCTTCTTTTTCCTTTTTATCTGTGGCTGTGTTTGTGTTGGGTTTTATTAGTGTAGTAGTGACTTCAGCTTGATTCTTATTAGATTCTCAGTCACTCATGAATCATTTTAAACACTAAAAGAATGAGACGGATTTGTAATTAGCATGTCACAGTGAGTGACATCTCACGGTACCCAATGAACAAAGTTTTTACATCAAATACAAATTTTATGGCAGAAACACGTCTCAAAAGTTGGAGCAGGGCTGGAAGAGTAAGCACAACGACACATAAAGATAATTGGCAACAGGTCAGTAACAGGTTACATATAAAACCAGCTTCTAAGAGCAGCAGAGTTTCTGCCTGCAGTCCAGACCTGGATGAAAACAAAAACGGCTTTTTATTTATTAAGTGATCACAGAATTGAGGTAACTGAACGCTGGCTCTGGATATCTGAAAGACACATTTCATACAACTGTATTTAGAAGCTCCAAGATTCAAATGTTGGGACAGGTTTTTGTATGTTATGGGGGGTTGTTCTGCTCTGATTGGCTCGCCTGACCACCTGTTATATCCAGAGGGTACACACACACACACACACACACACACACACACACACCTGTTATACCTGGAGGGAGGTGCTAAACTAGGACTTTAAACGGCCCAGCAGTCACGTTTGGTGTCAAAGTGTCCACCACACGGATCGTACCACAGCGCGGCCGACACAGTTTCCTGCTCCGTGAAGGATAGCGTGCATGAACAGGACTTAACATTAATATTTCAACTTAAAAGCTTTTTAAAACTTTGTTTTTCAAAATAATGTTGAGTTTCAGTCTTCAGCTGCTTTGTACTAATGTTCCTCTCCCATTTATGTTTTATGGATGTTACTTTATTGAAGTTCTTACAGTTAAGATTCCTTTCATTTAATGAAAATGTCGGGATGTATCGCATCGCTATAGGATCAATATTTGATTTCTAAGATTGTTCTTTTAATTGGATTTTCACATTTCTGCAGCTTTTTCTTCACCACATGCTTACTGACAGTTTTAGTCTTCATTCCTTTTTTAGTTGATTTTACTCAGTAAAAGCAAACAGAATCTTGTGTTATGCAGATGATGTCTGTTTACAAGTATTCACACTACATATGTGACAAAGGTCACACGTTTTGACTTCCTTTGTCCTGCTCAGCACTAAAGCTGTCAGACTGATGATTATACAGAATGTAAAAATGCAAAATGCAGACGATGATTTTAACAAGTCTGAAAAAACTAATGGACCATGGATGTTGGAAACAAATGCTCTGATGAAGACTACGGGGAAGACACCACTGTATAAACACAGCTCACCAACAGAAGGGCAATCAGGGGAGTGGCTACAGCTGAGTGCGAAGAGTTCAACACAAAACTAAAGGATAAATACAGTGAAATATTACTCCAAAACAGACAGAAGCAAAGCATGGAGAGAAAAATTAACGGAGATTGTGCATTTTTTCATGAATGGGTGTTAACCTGGCCTGTTTTTAAGATCTGGACGTATAACAGGCTGCAGCGTGGCAGCAGTAGTGAACAGTCCCTGTGCTCAGTGTGTACCTCCGGTAGTACTTTTGTAATACTCTCATGTCCTGTTACATGTGACGGTGTGCCTCTGCCCTGCAGTGCTGCGGACTCTATCATGTGGGTGTAATGCGATCGATCACCTTCAAGATGTTTCGTATTGGTCACGGCTCATTGGCTGCTTCGTGCGTTGTGTCATATTGCGCGGCTCACATCCTGCCGTGTTTCTGTAACGTGAAGTATCAGCATGCAGTGAACATTTTTCCGCCTTTCCCGAGGCAGGCAGATTTATATGGAAGTAAAATGGTGACGAAAACTTTGAGGACAAACTGAACCGTGACGCTAAAAGGCTGCTGGTCAGCACTCGATGCTGTTCGTTTTAAAATAAAAGTCCCAAGTTTAAACTTTAAAATAAAATTCAGATAAAAGCAGCTGAGTCGTGCAATCAAACATGTAGACGCACAGAGATGTGAAGCAGGCAGTCGTGTAAGAAAAACTACAAAATGATCTCTCTGCTGATTATACTTCAAATGTTTTCTGTGTGTTTGTGTATCAGGATGTGTTCACATCAGAGTGCAAGTTCAAGGAGTCGGTCTTTGAAAACTACTACGTCATCTACTCGTCCACCATGTATCGGCAGCACGAGTCAGGCCGGGCTTGGTTCCTGGGCCTGAATAAGGAAGGAATCATCATGAAGGGAAACCGAGTGAAGAAAACCAAACCGTGCTCACACTTTGTCCCTAGACCCATCGAAGGTGAGACGAACTGTCAATTTTATTTATATGTAAAGAAGGTATGTGGGTCTGCAGTATTGTAAGGTTAAAAGAACAAAGGTAAGTTTAGGAGTTCCTCAGGGAACCATCCTGGAGTTCCTCTACTTCTGTTAAACCTGCTAAAGTTCAAGGCACACTTGTTTTCTGTTGTCCCAGAGTGAATATTTATAATTACATTCATGACTGATTTTGCAGGTCTGTGATGAAGCCTAGCTAAAGACAAAGAGTGGAAAACGTTAGTAGAGGTCCAACAGTTAAAGTTGTGTCGGTTAAATTTCTGGTTCATGTTTACGTGACAGGAGCTCACGATTCAGTTTGGATACAGAATTTATCATTCATAAAGAGAAGAGTCAAAGATAATAATTCCTTCAGATGTTTCAAATTTTCAGAAATATTCACACATACATTTGAGGAAAAGAGCAAATGTTTCAGTTCCATTTCATTAAACCAACAAGTCATATTTCAAACCTTCTAATGAGCTAATGTTAAAAATATTTCACATTGTTCTTCTGTGTGCACATGCTGCTGTTTTATAAATCAGGAACTACACATATCTTCAGCTTTCTCTGCTCCACGTCATGTGAAAGACACACAAGTTGTGTTTAGAGGAAAGTGTAACATCACCTCCACACACTTTGTATATTTACAAAATTATTTTTAAAAATGCAAATATGCACAGAAGGAGAAGTAGAAAAGTCAGCTTTTTCTCCTAGTTTGGGACTTTTGTACTTTTAAATCGACCGTTCTCCACATTTCTGTAGTTTATCATAGTAGAAGATGAGTTCAATAAGCGAAATGGGCTTCGAGATTTTGCATTTAGAGGTGATTTTGTAAATGTAAGGTGCTTAACACTGAAACACTGACATCAAGTTCAACATTCTGCCTCTCTGCAAAACTGTGCTGAAAACGTCCTGATATTAAAACACAGAGGCAGGAAAACGTGTTCCATAGTGTTTCTGAACATCATATCTCAAAAAAACCTCAACGCTCATAAACATAGTTAACATCCCGTCTTACATTCTGACCTACTTCAGGTGAACTGTTGGCCCAGTAAACAGCCTACGTAAAGACTGACCCTCGAGACTCGTATTTCCTGGTGAACTTGAACCAGAATTACCGGCATAAAGTCAAAGAATAGTGAAGTCTTTTAACGTGATATTTTTAGTCCTGTTTGAAGATAAAACCAGTAAAGCGGCAGCTGACTGTGAGACTGGGAAATTATACTGTTGGTTTGTAGGAACCAGTGTAGCTCAGCTGCTATACTCTTAGATCCTGGAAGCAAACGATAGAGTCTGATGAAGGTTTGGAGAGCTCAGAGGTGAGCCAGGAGCCGAGGTCGTCCGGCCAGAACTCAGAGTGTGAGGACAAGGTGAAGCTCTAATATCACAGATGCACGTTTAACTGGAAACACGAAGCTCCGTCTCTGCTTTCAGCTGCTCTGCCCCTCCCGTCTCATCTTCATTTAAAAATATCTGTCAACTATACATCTGTCAACTATCACCTTCCTCTCTTCCTGCTGTCCATCTTCTCCTCTTCCTCGGCGTCCTTCAGCCTCCTCCCATTTCTCTCCCCTTCTTCCTTCTCTCCCCCCTTGTTAACCCACCAATGTCTTCTTTTACCTCCCTCGTTTCTGATTCGTTCTTCTTCTTTTCTGTTATTTAACATCAGCACATACAACTTGAAGGAGCTACTAGTTTTAATAGATTTGTCTGTATAATTTGCATAAAGGTTCAGCTGTATCCTCATCCATGGCACGCTGACACAAACGGCACACCTGTGCATTTATAATTATGTCAATGAATCTGAATTTACGTTGGGATTTTTTATTTTATGTCTAAATATGATTGTTCGTGGTGGCGTGATGCTTTAATGACTCATTGTCTTTCTCCCCCATCCTCCCCCCGTCCTCCCCCCTGTAGTCTGCATGTATAAGGAGCCGGTGCTGCACGAGCCCGAGGACAAGCTGCTGAAGTCCTCGAGGAGCCCCACGATGAACAGCGAGGAGCGGGCGAGGAGCCTGGAGAGGCAGCGGCGAGCAGCGGAGTCCTCTACAGAACGAGAGGCGTCGTAGCCTGCAGCGCCACCCACAGGAGGAAGACGAGGCGAAGGTGGAGGAGGAGGAGAACTCCCATTTTAACACTCCCTCTGTTCAGCAACAACTACAACCACACCGACGACGACAACAACCGCCATAACAGCGACGGCGAAAACAAAGAAAAAAAGAAGCTTAAAAAAAGGGGAGGGGGGGCGGTGGGGTCTTCGTGCTCGTTATGAAATATTTTAAATCAAATGGGGGAGGGCGAGGGGGAGGGGCCTGTTTGGAAATGGAAAAAAAATCAAGACGTTGATGATGATGATTTACATTTTATGCAAAGAGCCCTGCTGAAATGGCGCCGAGAGGCTAGCCCACCTACTCTTCATCGCCACATTGTAATCATCATCATCATTTCTGTCATGACGATGACAAAATGTTTTTGCGAGTCGAGCGAGCGCTGAGAACTCCAAAGCTTTAAGCCATGTAGAAACTTCACTTCCTTTCATTTCTTAATGAATGCAAAGACTTTCGCAGTTTTGACACGCCGCGCTTCTTCTTCTTCTGCGTGATGTTCTGTCCGGTTGGAAGGAAGACCTTTTCTGTTTCGTCTTTTTCAGCTGCCACATCTTTACGAGCCTTTGTAGGTTTTTGTTGCAGACACTGCCGACTGAAGGAAGGAAGACGGCCGGGTCTCCAGCTCTGTGCCGATCGAACCGCTTCCTGTGAGGGAGGTCAGTCGGGCGACCAGGTGACTGTACGCCTGAGAGAATCAGAACAGCGTACCGGTTTGTGTTCAGGTGGTGTTCATGTGAACTCCACATTCCTGCTTTTTAAAATCACTCAGCAGTTTGTAGATCGAGTTCCTGCTTTCGCTTCACGTTGATGAAAACCGACTAAACTTCTTTAAACACATCCAAACGTGAAGGACTGAGTTCTAAAAAGTTTGTTCGAGGCTCAGAGAAAGAGTTTGATCTTTCAGCCCTAAGTGTTGTCTGCAGGCTTCGTCTCAGGCTGTGTTAACGGCTATTGCATCTGCAGAGCAGTCTGCTTTCCCTAACATGGCTCGTGTGAGTTACTGTTAGAGAGGCCTGCAGTCTGTGAGGCAAAACCCCGGGCAGGAAAGGTCAAAGAGAGCCGTGAGCGCAGGTGAAGGTGGGGGTGTAATTCTGACTGTGGGGATTTTCAGACATGAGGCTGGTCTGAAAGTCTGAAAGAGATCAGCAGGAATGTGAAGTCCACCAATAATTTAATAAACTGAACGCAGCTCAGTCTCTCTGTGCTGCGTTCAAGGTCTGATCACATGACAAGATTTTGGGTTTTGCGGCGTTACAAGAAATATTGCATGATGTACTTTCTGTGCGCCGCCCCCGCAGACATGGAGAGATTTAAATGATTTATTGAGACACTAACAGCCAAGTTGTGTAACTCTGATCCGGTCTGAACAGGACTGAAGCTGAACGACGAGCCGACCGTGACCTGCCCTGTGCAGGCATGTTGGAGCTCTGCGTGATGAGGATTTAACGGGTTAAAACGCCACAGCATGCGCTCACTTTGTCTGTTATTAACACGACTGTATGTTTGGTTTTGATGAGGACGGGCACACTGAGCTCTGATTGGTTCATTTTTTTTATGTTGACTTGGCACGATGTGTGTGCAACGGTTCAAGAGAGTGAAGAAAATTTGAACTTTAAATTTAACTTCAAGGAAAAGATGAAATGATCAGTTATTGATTAGTGAATCAAAAGATTCCAGAACAGGTTTTTTTGAACTCCCTCATGAATATGAATGTTTTTGGATAAAGAGGCTGACGCTCCCGCTTTCACTCCCTCCACCATGATGCATTCAGGTGTCGGCCGATGGAGGCTTTGGAGTGTTTCTGACACTGCCCCGCTTTGTTTAGACAAAGAGCACTGCCCTGAAAACTGTTTTACTCCAACCTCGTCTGAACTTCACACAGCTGAAAGGAATTTCCTGTCATCTTTCAAAATAAAAGTCAAGAGTTTAAGAAAGAGCAGACGTACAGCTCCCTGGGTGGATGCTCAGGATTGAAAGTTCCCTTTATTGTGTCCACCGCGAGTACGTTTCTTCCTTGCATTGCTCTGTAACGGTGAGAACTTTTCCTTTCCTCAGAGTAAAGTTTAGACGTTCAGCCTGAGTTGCTGCACTGCCCTCTCCAACCTCTCAGACTTTCCTTCTTCTCACTCAGACCCTTTACTTCTCTCCGACGTTACCGGCCGAGTTTCCCAAAAAGAAAACTGGGGAAAAAAAATTAAACAAGTCTCCATCAAACGCGTCCTTCCTCCTGCACACCTTCTATCACTGCCTTCACCGTTCTCAGCGGGAGAAAATCACCCGGACTGCAGCATGTATGGAAAGCCATTAGTGCCATTAGTGCTGTGATCCTGTCTCTGCAGCTCATACTGTGATTCAGCCTCTGTCGTCACGCTGGCTCAGAACAATTTTGAGAAACTTCTGTCATCATAAAATCATTTGTAAAGACATTTTTGAGTCATGAAGATCAGAGATCGAAAACCTCGGCTCCTCCACTGCACTGTCCCTGGTTCCACATCTACATTGGACCAAGTCCCCAAAACAGTCCCGGCTGTTTCTTTGATCCTGATTCTGTTGCTGATTAAAATGAAGTTCTCAGAACCTGAACAAGCAGCTGCTCATTTTAGAACCAGGCTGGGCTGGACTTACACCTTACACCAGTTTGTACCGTAAGAAGGAGCAGCAAGTCAGTGTAGTGGTATTTAAGTAAGTTACTAAAAACACCTTATATGCCGAGTAAGAGAGGAACGTCTGTTGGCGTAAAGAGTGTAGGGATAAAAAAAGAGCAACAGTTTAAAGAACAGTCACATTTTAAAACAGTTAAAACAACAACTGCTGATGAAATTCTGCATGTTTGTTACCAAAACAAGTCCCTTAACCCAGGTGTGTCCAACTCCACTCCTCGAGAGCTACTGTCCTGCAGCTTTTACATGCATCCCTACTCCAACACAGCTGAATCAAATGGTGGGATTACCTCTTCAGCATGCCATCAAGTTTGGCAAAGGCCTGATAACAAGCCATTCATTTCATTCAGGTGAGTCGGAACAAGGATGTGTCTAAAAGCTGCAGGTAGCTCTGGAGGACTAGAGCTGGACACCCCTGCTTTAATCGAACGAGGAGCTCGGCCTGCAGATGGACGAAAGTTTGAACTTTGATGTGTTTGTTTTTGGGAAACTCGTCACCTCCCGCGGCCGACACCAACCTGCAGATATAACACTTAAACACACTCTGAGCTAAATTCAGATTGGTGAAGGTGGAGGGTGAAAGGAGGCGGGGTCAGGCAGGGCGTGGTTGGTGAAGTTGTAAATGGATAAATGAACCAGTCACAGTGTGCTGCGCTGCCTCTGAGAATGTCTTCCAGTTTGGGGTTCTGGGTCGGACCACGAGGACTGGAACACGAGCGGCTCGGTCCGGCACGAACGCTCTCCTCTTAATGTTTCTGTAAGCGTCAACACAACCAAACCACTCGACAGGAATGTTGTACCGGGTGTCTTTTCTACCACATCCTCTGCTTCAGGCTCAGCAGGAGAACCAGAACCAGAACCGGTTTCAGTCTAACTGCCTTCAAGTTACAAGATAAGTTCACCTCAAAAATCAAGTGAGAGCCCGTTTGTATGGAGGAAGCAAAGTGCCAGTCACATAACCAAAACATACGTCATAAATCTCAGTTTATTATCTAAGTAAATCAAAAATCTAGATAGAAATGTTTTTATTCCCGTTTTTAGATAATATTGATGTAGTGGCCGTCTTACTTTCTTCTTATAGTTCTCTCTTTGTCTTATATTTAAAATAACCACACTACAGACGGACAAGCGACTGTTGCTTTGTTAGCAACAACGACGGAAAAACTATCATGTGGCTCCGCCGTCCGCTTGTTTATTTTCCACATAAATCTTTCACAATAAAGCTCAAGATCCTTTTGAGACTTTTCAAAATAAACTAAAATCATGAAAATATACATTATTCTTAAACATCAAATTTCAGAATATGCATCAAACAAATGACCTCAAATGCAAACATGAAGTAACTACAAATGGCGCTTACATTTGAGCTCGTATGACAGCACGCTAGCACACGACAGCAATGAAACAAAAGGTGATGAAAAGAAAATAAATTCAACATAGAGAGGAAAAAAATCAGCAACAAGTTAGTAATAAATGTAATAACTTTCACGGATTTTAAAAATAAAAATAATTTCTTTTTGTTGTTAACTTCATATAATTTAAATAAAAAAATGTTGTTTTGATTTATTTACGTGTGACACCAGATGAGATTTGTCACCTTTCACAAACTCTTACAAACACCTGCGAAGAAAAGATTTTAGTTGCGTATCAAATATTTGAGAATGTGAAAGTGTAAGAAAAACCAGATGTGTGCGCTCGTTCGCCGCTTTAAACGTCCACAGTGTTTCTTTTGTCTCCGTGCTGCCTGTTGTCATTTTGCTGAGACATTCTTAACTCGAGTCTTCACAAGTTAGCAAAAAGTAAATGCAGGATTTCAGATCCTTTATTTCACAAGCACAAAATCAGAGCGGGAACATTTAACCATCGTTGATAAGACTCGCGGCGATGGTAATCTGCGTCACCTGAAGGCAGCAGGAGTTTGTAAACTGGTTCATGAGAAGCAGAAAGTGTAGAAAGGACACTCTGCAGGGAAACTCTGTGTTTTGAAGCTTTCAGGGTTTGACTCTGAGGTCTCTAGAAATTTGACAATGGCGGTTTTAAAGTTTCCTGCTTATAAAACTGAAATGCTCAGTTTTTAACTCAAAAACAGTGAGATATTGAACCTGTAGGGGGCACTGTCGTATCACAAAATGATGATGTCATTACGAAGCGACGCAGGCCCAGGAGGAGGGTGAACGTCACCGAGTTGCAACGTGTTTGTCAAACCTGAAATCACTTGCTCTTTCTTTGTGTTTGCTGATGTTTGCACCTTTTTGGACGCACCTCCATATAAACGCATCATATATTAGAAAAAAATCATTGCAAATACGCAGCAGGATGAAAAAAGAGTACTGAAAAATAAAAAAAACATATAAGAGCATCAGTGTCTGTCTGTGTTTTTTACTCCTGATGATGAACGCGTTTGTCTGTGTACATGTTAATATGCTCTGCTCATTCACAGCAGCTTTGCATGAGTCACAAAATAATCCTTCTTTATCTTATCCTGGCCCTTTGCACAGCCCATCCTTCAGGGCAACTTTCTTCTGATTGGTTGCTCCTCACATAAAGGAGGTTTCAAGGGTAAGGGCGGGGCTTCTGTGCAGACATAACCATTTAAGGATATCCCCTGCACACAGACCCTGGAAACACAATAAGCAACAAAGACAAAGTCGGCCTCTGTGTTTTAATCTGAAATGAATCCTCATGCTCTGGCCGCTGTTTCAGTTCAATTCACTTTTATTTTTAAATAACAACATTTCACAACAACAGCTGCCTAAAGACATTTCAGCAGCGCCTGCTGTTATTTATGTTCATCTAAAACACTGTTCAGTCTATAATCACACGTTAGTTCATTTTTCTGCCACAAAATATTTGAGATTAGTGAGTCTGTGATTTTAATGTGTAAACAAAATGAAAGACTCATTTCAAACAATATTGAGAAAAGTTCAGAGTAGCACAGATGTCGCTCATTTTTATTTGAAGTTATAACTTCAGCAGACTTGCTTCATGGTGATGAAGGGCCTCGTTTATCTGTCATCAAATCTCCTGGAAGTCGGAGGATTTGTGTTGGAATGACTTCGGTCCTGCTGCATAAACACGAAACGCGCAGATTCAGACTTTAGGCCAAAAATAAAGCTCGTGTATGTCACGTTGGGATCTCTGAAGCAGCCGCGGCAGGAAACACTCAGGTGTTTTTGTGGTTTCCCTCTAAAAAGCTCTCAGTTATTCCCAAGATGAAGTGAAAACCACAGAGATGGTCTAAAAGCTCATCCAGCCACTCAGCGGCTGGTTTCCACTTTATGGGCGACGACCTCGCAGGCGGCTTCATCCAACTTTAACGAGGAGAGACACAAAAACATGACTGTGCTGCCGTGCCGACCATCAGCCGACATCACAGCGACAAGGAGGAAACACCGTCAGCCTGACCTCTGGGATCCAACAGCATCTCGTTGTTAAATAGGTGGCAGGTTTTATTTTGAAGGAAATTACTTTTATTGTGAAGCAACTAATTACAAAACAATTCACACGGTTTGAAGCGACTCAGAGAATTTCATTTCTAAATCCGGTCACACAGTTAGCTGTGAGAGTTTTACTACGAAGCAGCTTTTGTATTTTAGTTTGTCTCGGAGCTCTTATTTTGAAACAGTTTATTGTAACAATGCTCAGAGGCTTTTACTGTGAAGCTACTAGGGGACTTTTATTGTGAAGCAAGTAAAGGAATTTTGTTGAATTTTAATAGCCACTTTGAGTCTTTTACTTTGAAGGAGCTTTGTGACCTTTATTGTGAAAATGTTGGTGGGCTTTTATTGTGAAGTGATAGGAGGACTTGTTTGATTTTAATTGACCCAGCTTCAAGACTTTTATTTTATGTGAGGCTTTTATTGTTAAGCAAACCAGAGACTTTTAAGCTTTTACTTTGAAACATCTTTGTAACTTACTGTAACGTTTTGGTGATTTTATTGCAAAGCTCAGGATTCTTACTGTGGAGGCTATTACTACTCAAATGTGTTTCAAGACTTTACCTTAAAAGCAGGAAGTCACACAAACACTTCACAATTAATCTTTTGGATTTTAATGTAAAACAGCTGTAGGGCTTTTATTATAAAGAAGTTGGGGGGGCGGGCTTTAACTTTGAAGATGTTGGAGAACTAATGCAAGGGCTTTTATTTTAACAAGTGAACTTGAAAAGGTAAACTCAAAATTAAATTGATGGACTTTTACTGTAAAGGAGTTTTACTGCTTATACTTTGAAGGAACTTCGTAAGTTTTGTTTTTGTAATCGGTAGGCTTTTATTGTGCAGCCACGATGGGTCTTTCACGGGGAAGTAGGTAAAGGGTTTTTACTTTGAAGCAGCCTTGGGATCTTTACTGTCTCATCTACAGATGAGAGGCTTTTATTGTGAAGCAGCAGCTTGGAGGCTTTTAAACATCTATGTGACTTGCTGTAAAGAGTTTAATAGGCTTTTACTGTGAAATTACAAGGAGGCTTTTATTGTGAAGCTGTAGGAGGAATTTTAAGGCGAAGCTGGATCAGAAACTTCAGGTTTACTCTGCTCTGATCAATCACACTTTTATTGATTATTTATTGATGAAAATGAACTGGCTGGTCCTCCATCGTCACTGCTGTAAAGGTGGACTGTATGAGTTTAATTTCCTTTAACACCTTCAGGAAGAGTAAGGCTGCAGAGCTTTCCATTGAATTTTCACCAGTTTTACACATTTCAGTAGTTTGATCAAATCTCTCATCCTCACTATATTAAAAATAAAACAGCTGAGGGTTACTGTGAAGAAACATGGGAATTTTATTGTGAAACACCTGGGTAGCTTTTTCTCTGACGTGACTGTCATCGTGTCAACAGGTGAGAGGCTTTTATTGTGAAAGAGTCATATAATTGGGATTGATCAAGTTTTATTTTTTCTCCTATTTTAAATTTACTTCACTACATTTGAACGAATTTCGCCTCCTTCGGGTCATCTTTGAGCCGCTGCGGGCGCCTGCAAAGCTGAGACTGCTGACAGACACCACCAGGGGGCGACATCACACCAGGCTGGAACTTTTAGTCCAACCATTGTAATCAGATTACAGTTTCCGACTGTAGCAGCACTGCTGTTGGTTCCCAGCTGGAGTTTCTGGCCATTTCTTTGAATAAAGCCTGAACGTTTTTGAGGCTTTTATTTTATTCAGCGAGTTTATTTTATTTTACTAGTTTCAAATCTTGATAAAAAATGTGAATGAAATAAAAACATGAATAGAAAAACGCAGTGAATTCAAAAAAGGATCACAGGTAGTTAGAAATGAATAAAGCGCCGTTATTTCAGACACGATCATCCATCCTAATACCAAACAACAGACCTGTTAATGGAGGGGGGGGCACGTTCACGGAGCTGTGTGTGTGTTATTGGGAAATCACTCTGATCGATGTCGCAATAGAGTGAGAGAGGAGGAGGAGCGTGGACCGGAATCCGCGGAACTTTTACTTCCTCCATGTAAACACTGCGCCGCTCGCTGCGCCTTTTACGCGCTTTTAAGACTCTTTAAAGTTTGTGCGGACCGAGTCCAGCTGTTAACATCTGTCAGCATCTGTCCACAGCTGTCCGCAGGCTCACTCTACCCTCCCGCGGCTTTAATTAGTCGGCGCGTGATGTTAACCGCGGCTGCTTAATTACCCGGAGCAGCTCCGAGCGTCACTTTGGAGGAGTTCCCGGAGCACCGGGGCCTCCGCGGGAGATTTACAGCCGAGATCGAGCCCTGACACGCGGCCGTTAATCACCAGCCCCGCTGCTCCCGGAGGGTGAGGGAGTGAGTGAGCCGCAGGACTCTGGCGCCTCACACTAGACGCGGACACTCCTGGTTCTGGGTCCGCCCACCGGCACATCCAGCTGGACAGCCCCGACCGGACTCACACCTCTCACCCCCGGAGGACCTGCTGCCAATGTAAGTGACCGCCTGCTGGTTTTACATGTACTGTTTCCTCTACGGACTCTGGCGCTGTGCTTTTACAGACTCGGGTTGGTTCTGCGGGCTCACGACGGAGAGCCGCCGTCAGTGAGAGCATCACCCCGCACACCGGTGATCCGCAGCGGGCTGTCCGGACGCAGAGCCTCTCTGCTGGTGTCCGTGCGCCTGTATGCCGAGTTTCATTCTCAAAATCTCACAATTCCTGCGTGGATCGATTTTCTTTATCAGAACACGCGCTCGGAGCAGAGCCACGCGGCAGCTGTTATCATGTTTATGTGTTCTTCGGTTCGGCGTGTGTGCCCTGCCCCGACCTGCCCTCACTCAAAAACATGTACAACTCCAGTAAATCATTTACCCTTCGTTCTGCTGCTGCTGCTGTGAGTGGAAGTTCAAATTCAGATATGTTATGAGGGCCGAATTTTACGTGAAGCACCGAGAGCTTCTTAAAATGATGAAGTTTGTTTCACAGCTGTCCGGAGGTGAAGGCAGCTGGAAGTGGACACTTTTAAATGTGAGTCTGACGTTTGGAGGACAGTCTCCATCGATCTGGCCCCGTAATCAGATTATAGTCAATCAGGTCAGAGTCTGCAGTGATCAGCAGAAACATAACTGCAGCCCACATGCCGCTTCATCATCATCATCATCATCATCAGATCTAAGCACTGAACTGATGAGGCAGTGCAGTAACCCCCCCCAACAAAGAAAAACAACAAAGAAATAAAAGTGAGCGTTCACAGTGAGCAGATGAGTAAACTGTAAATGAAGTGTGCAGATGGAGTGATGAAGATTCCTCAGAGGAAGCTGCTGAGTGTTTGTTTAAATCACCCAGTCTCTATAAAATGGGCAATCTAGTACCCAGAATCCTCTGGGGCGAAGCTCGAGGGGGTTATATCTCTGTACCTGTGATGAAGCGTATCGCTCGCTCGTACAAACACACACAGGAGGTGTGTGTGAGTGTGTGTGTGTGTGTGTGTGTGTGTGATGGATGGCGTTGGTGAGCAGCTCTGGGTCTGTATGTCCCTCCTGGGATCCACTAGTTCTGCCTGATCGTCCACCGTGACTCTTTATGTCCCTCCGTCTGTCTCTTGCAGCGCCTCTCCATCTTTCTTCACCTTCTTACTCGTTTTCTGCTGTGGTGCAATTTCCCGTCGCTCGGCCGTTAGTTTGTTATTAAAATATTACAAACTCAAACAGGAACAGCTGAAATCTGCGGCCTCTCACATCTCAGATGTGAGAACTTGCCTATTATGTTTTCATAAAATGTACGTTTGTGGGTTTTCAGGTGTTGGTCGAACAGAACAAAGTCTTACTGGAAGTTTGGGGAATTTTTTCCCAGACCACATGACTAATCAGACTAATGGGAACTGAAGTGAAAGTGATGGTTTCCATACTGGGAGGCTGGTTTCTGTTCATGAGAGGCATGAAGCAGATAAAGACGTGAGTCACGATTCTGTTTGCATCACAACCTTCGACAGGCTCAGTCTGAGACCTACGGCAGCGGTTATCGCCGATGTGCTGGTCAACGCAAGCTCGTAATTATTTATACTCACGCCCGGCTCGCTGCAGTCGTCTCCCGAATGATATATTTATACTCACCATCCAACACCGTGCAACAGCTCCAGCCGTGAAATTTCCTCGCCACTAAATATTCCACAGTGAGCTGTTAGTGGGATTACAGCAAAGTGGGATCGATGGTGAGGGACAGCAGCACAACTATGAAGCGGTAGGTCACGTAAAATCAGAGCGTGGTCAGCGGATCCTGAGGTGCGCCGTGCACAGAGGTCACCCACTGTCTACTGTCAGATTAGCTCAAGAACAGCGTAGAGAGTTTTGTGGAACAGGTCTCCATGGCGACCGGCTGCATCATCAAGCTCAATGCAAAGTCTCGGATGCAGTGATGTAAAGCACGCCGCCATTGGACTCTAGAGCAGTGGAGACGTGTTCTCTGGAGGTGACCAATCATGCTTCTCCATCTGGCAATCCGATGGACGAGTCTGGGTTTGGCAGTTGCCAGGACAACAGTACTTGTCTGACTGCACTGTGTCAAGTGTCAAGTTTGGTGGAGGGGGACTGCACACAACAGCAGGTCCATGAAGACGGATGGATGAGCGAGGTTGGTGTGGAAGAACCTGCCTGGCCTGCACAGAGTCCTCAACCCGACACAACAGCGATGAATCAGAGCAGAGACTGTGAGCCAGGCCTGGGTGTGCGAAGGCAGACGTGTGAATACTTCTGGCACCATAGTGAAGAAAAATCACAGAATGGAAATACAAAAAGCAGTTGGAGGAAACAAAGCGATGGCGGTGTTCCTGTGGGAGCCTCTGCAGTGATTTACGGTCAGAATGGACGCAGACGTCCAGATGTTCACACAGTCGTGCTGGCTGCTCCGCACGCACCAGGTTAACTGTCAGGTCTTTCAAGCCAGCATTAAAGTGAGTCTCTGGATCTGAGTCACTGTTTTCATGAGAATATAACAATGACTCACAATTTTAATCAGAATCAGAATCAGAATACTTTATTGATCCCTGGGGGAAATTATTTTTTGTTACAGTGCTCCATTATAAACCAACATTAACAAAACAGACAACACGCTAACTAAGAATAGTACAATATACATATATATATATACATAAGTCACACATTAATAAATAAATTACTCATTTTGATAAGAATGTGTGAAGATATGCTACCACTGTTGTCATTTCTCACAATGATGAAGAATCTCTCAGAAAGTTCCTGAATCCAAAATCTGGATCAACTCCAAATTTTAATTCCAGTTACATCTTTGGCCTCCAGCAAGACGAGATTATTCAGATTGTTGTTCCGACCCGTCTCCGGTCTTCCACGACCTCCTCGGAGAGAGCAGGTTTCACGCTCACGTAGTTAGGAATGCCATGACAGGGAGGAGCTCGGGTGGAGGTGGGTTGCAGGATAAATATACGCTGCCCATCCTCCTCAGAGACGAAGCATTACCATGGCAACTGAGAAAACTCAGTGTCAACAACTGTATTTCAGCCCAAAACCGTTTTCAGCGATCAGCTTGTCGTGTTGATCATGTGACTTTTCAGATTTCCAGATTTAAGCGCATTAACGCCTCACCTGCCTCACCTACCTCACCTGCGATCAGCTGACTGAGTCTCCTCCACTTGTTCCAGGTGGATGAAGGAAAGACAAACAAGCTGCAAAGCTTCTTCCTGTCAGTGCGATGGGTTTGGATTACTAAGCGACCATGAAGGCGGTCTGTTATTCAGACGGCGTGACATCAGTAGTTACCTGCCTGCAGCTCGGGTCGTTTTTCAGAGACATTAATCAGCCTCTCTGTGGAGGTGCAGCGGACCGTGACTTACTGTCCCTGCGAGCCGTGCCTTTCCTTTTTTATTTTATCTGTTAGTAACCGGGTTATCTGTACTCTGCTTTTTATAGATTATTAGGATAAAGCATGGCTTTGTCAGCTGTATACTTAAAATAATGATATATGTGAGTACTGTATGATAGTAATGGCTCGCTGAGGCTGCAGATTTAAGCAGATTAACAACGACTAAACCTGAAGACATTTCCTGTGTTTAGAGTTTGACTCAGATTCTGTTGTTTGGCAGAAGTCTACTTTTTATTTGATTTCCGTTCATTCTGAGGTTTTCACATCTATCTTTAGCTTTTATTTAGCTGTGATCATCTATGTAAGGAGGCATGTGACCTTTAACCCCCTTTCCTGTCCTGAAGCGAGCTGCACGCAGGAGGAGGTGGCACGTATTGATCCATAAAAATTAACCATGACTCGCTGCTGTAGAGCAAACACGCACTCCCACAATAAACCAATAAAATGAAATGAAAATAGATAAAATTTCTCATTTCTCTCTGCCATGCCAGTTGGTTTTTATTTGAAGTCAGTTCCTTAGACGTGGAGGTCATCATCATCCATCTCATCTCAGATAACGACTGGATTAATCAGCTCAATCTGCTGCTGCTGCAGATTTATGGAGATGGAGGTACACAGACAGACAGAGGTGGGGTAGGTCGGCCTGGACTCTGTGCTGTAGTCCAGTAAAACAGCCGGCGTGTGTCGGAGGTTTCCCCGGCGACGGATGCGAATTTACAAAACAAACGCATTCTCGAATCATTCAGATATCTCTCCACAATCTGCTCACCTGACCAGCATCCAAAGGTGTGTGCTGTTGGTTGGCTGGTTAGTTGCTAGCTAGTTACATATGTGTGCAAGTTACCAGACATGTTAATTAGCAGACAGGTGTGTAGACTGCTGGTAGGTCAGCTGCAGTGAGTTTTTCAGCACAGAGTTAGAGAGCCAGAGATTAATAACAGGTAGGATTCAGTGCAGAGAGGTCTGTTAACACATAGTGAGTGAAGAAGAAACACCCAGTGCATCATGGGAATCCCCGGCAGCCTACGTCTATTGCAGCCTAACTAAGGGAGGATTCAGGGTCACCTGGTCCAGCCCTAACTATATGCTTTAGCAAAAAGGAAAGTTTGAAGCCTAATCTTGAAAGCAGAGATAGTGTCTGTCTCCTGAATCCAAACTGGAAGCTGGTTCCACAGAAGAGGGGCCTGAAAACTGAAGGCTCTGCCTCCCATTCTACTTTTAAATACTCTAGGAACAACAAGTAGGCCTGCAGTGTGAGAGCGAAGTGCTCTAATAGGGTGATATGGTACTACAAGGTCATTAAGATAAGACCTTGTATGTGAGGAGGACTGTAATTCTAAACCCTGATGTTACACAAACCCAACGTAACAAAAGAGCCTGTGTGGAATAAATAATTTCATAAAGATATTCAGACATATTCAGACCACACATATGTATGTCTAATGTTTTCTTTGGTTTTCTCACTCACTTAAAAAGTTGAAGTCATGGATGGAGTTATGGAAAAAATGATGACAAGAATGACCCCAAACAAATTTTATTTCTCAAGTTTGAAACAGATTCATGTTGTTTGTGTTTGTTTTGAAAGTTGTTGAAAAATAAACATTAACAGTTTTTGTCTTTGCAGGGCAACTTTCATCTCCGCCCTCGTCTTCCTCTTCACCGTGATGGGCGGGACTTCCCCTGCTGTCAGTCAGTCCAGCGCTCCAACAGGTAGGTGACAGCTGTGACAGGTGGGATGAGATCGGAGCTCCTCGGGGGGTCGAGTCAGTGACTTGAGTCTGTTGGCAGGAAAAAAAATGCATTTTTTGTCTTTCAGCAGCAGCGACGCAGAAAACATAAAAATCTGAATGCACATTTGTTTTAAAAGCTTCAGGTAATTCTCATTTAGAGGCACAGGAGTGAGGATGAAGTGTGGATTTGGATCCATCAGGGCGACGAGTTCTTCCTGCGCTGAAGGGAACTGAGAGGGACAAATACGAGTGCCGTGTTTCCTGTAAGAGCCTCTCGGGTCTGCTTAACTGAAAATCTTTCTTGTTTCTGTGGCGCAACTCTGCAGAAGTGAGGTTAATTAAAAGCCGGAGCTCTCGCCCGTGGGACGGCGAATGGATGGTTCCTGAGCGAGGAGGCTCATTTGTAACGCTGTCGGAGGGTGGAGGGAGGTGATGGTGGGCAGTGGGAGGTCAGTGTAGAGGAGGTGGATGGATGTAGAGGAGGAGGAGGGAGGGGACGCTGCAGGCGAACCTACACGAATTCTTCGGGGAAAGCTGCTCTTTCAAACGTGCCATAAATCAGCCGTTTCAAAAACAACAACATGTGATTTTAAATTTCACCCTGAAGGTCGCGAGTTTCCCTCCACGCTCACACTGCAGACACACACGACTGACTCGGGCTGCACATCCATACAGCTGCTTATAGAGACTAAACAGGGCCTGACAAACACTCATTCCTGATAACGATGATTAAAAGCAAAGATGTTTGGGTGTAATAGTAGATGTGAAGAAATAAACTAAAGCTATATTTGATGTCTGAAAGGCTAAAAACTACAAAAGTAAATAAATGACTAAAGTCAAACGTCGATTCTGACACGAGTTGCAGATCAATGTTAAACTGTTTTCCCGACTGTTTCAACCAGATTATTGATTCCATTTGCAGAAGCATCACAAAACACAGCGACGCCATCACTGTAGTCTTATTATCTTCATACAGATCGCTGGGGCTGAAGCTAAACGCTGCAGCTTGTTACGGATGGATGGATGATGTGTGTCGGGAGGTGCAGAGGTAGGATCAGACTGGAGGCATTAGTGTAGGTGGATGGATGGATAGCGAGGGAGGAGGACGGGCAGAGGTGGACGGATGCTGGAGAAGGTTTTAATAGAAAGACTAATACGCCGGCCGGGAAAACCTGACAGGTCAATTACCAACACGCACACTCGATCCAGCTCCGTACAGGAGGGGCACAGAGCCTCCATTAATCCAGAGCTCGGTGTTCACGATCCTCAAACCCACCTGCACTTTAGTTTCTCAAACTGAGGCTCGGGACCCCAGACGAGCCGCTGGGAGTCGGTGGTTCTTCTGCCGCCACCACGAGATCGAAACTGTTTCTGTTGTTGGATTTTTCTCATTAGCAGGATTGTAATTCATGAATTACCTGGTTTCTATGGTTACAGAGGTCCCACTGATCCCTGATAATGTTTTGCACCTTCAGATAGTTTCAGTGTTTCAGTTTGAACTGTGAGGTTGGCCTTAAATATGATTTTAAGGGTATTTCCTGTGCTTAGGTGGGTTTAGGGGTCGCACACGTCAACAAAAAGAGTCTGCTCAGACGGCGTCTGAAGCCTCGTGGTGGATGATAGTCATCCTCATTATTATCCTATGCTGTGTTGAACAGCAATCATCTTTATCCTCCATTTAATTCATTCGTTCATTATAGATGAGGTGCTTGAAGACCGAGCTGAGTGCTTTGTAATCTGACTGACTGATTGGCCTCGGGTCAGTGCTGAGACCGTTGCTCAATTAAATCAATTGAGGGGAAATTGGTCTGTGCTAATTCTGATGATCAATTGGTAATTTAAGTCCTGCTTACGATAAAAATCCAGGATGAGGGTTTGCACTTTCTCTTTTTAGTTACGGCCATCAGTTAGAGCTGTTTCATCTTCACTGCAGGAGAATTACACCAGCTATAAATACGACAGCACTAATGGCTTTACTGACACCTCATTCAGCGTGGCACGATGTCTGCTTTGGGGAAAATTCACCCTGTAGTTTTTTTCCTGTTCCACCTTTATATGAGTTTCATAAGCAGAGACAGTGACAGCAATCTGGAACTTAAACAGATGTTCGTGTAATTTCTATGCTGATGATATTTTATTGTCCATTTCTTTAGGAATGCCCAGTTCACAGAGTATTACAGAAAATCCCTGATGCTCATTTTTTTGCTTTGAGCTTCATTTAATAAAGAGCTCGTGATCGTCAGTGAGCGCTTACGCCCGTATTTCAACTGAAAATAGACCCGCAGTAGAAACGTATCAAAGAGCATGCCTGTGACTAAGATGATGATGTCATAGTTAAACATGGAGTCTGTCTGCACCCATTGGTCTACACACACTCTGCAGAGAGCAAAGAGGCGGAGCCGTTACTGAGTCGGTGAGCTCAGGTTAAGAGAAAGAGATGATTTTGATGTTTCACCTAACCCGAGACCTTCATCACCTTCAGCTTCTTCACCCACTGCCGTCCATACCTGCAGCAAGCAGGGCTGAGTCTGAAGGGGGCATGGGGTGTCTTGCATTCAGTTAAAGGCTTTTGTAAGAATATTCTTCCAGATTACTCGAATAATATATAAATAAAATATTAATGAAGTTGTTTTCATATTTACAAAATATAAAAATAAAACTTTTTTCCACAGACCAGTTAAAATATACGTGGGCCAGTAAAACTCTGACTGAGGGCTGTTTGGCTTTATTCATATTATTAACATCTGCATCATCAGAACATCTGCAGCAGGAAACATTTCACACACGCACCAAATCATCCAGGCACAGCTCAGTCAGAACGAATAAAGCCCGCTTTTATTGCATACCTTAGTTTAGGTTGCATGTTTACGTCGTACAGAGGCGACAGAGCTGCTCGGAGTTCAGACTGAGCAGAAAATAAAGGCGGTCACATATTTTTGCCCTATTTCTGTGTATGTTTCTCCAAGTTTCAATAAATCACTGCACCTATTTCCAATTTTCCTGCCCAACATAAAGAAACGAGGCGTGACTGTTGCACAGCTCTGTGCTACAGAAAGCTCCGTGTGGGGCTGGTTCAGCTCTGCGGGCTGGGCTGATGCAGAGGCCGTGTCCTGTCCCCTGTTCTCCCTCCTCAGCTTTCCAAACATAAGAGAGGCTAAAAAGCCCCAAAACATACCAAAAAAACTCTTTCTGTGTTACATAATCTGGTTCCCACACTAAATTTCAAGAAGTAAACAAGGTTTCAGTTGGCTCTGGACATGTGAGGCAGCAGTCATGATAATCTGTGCCGGGTGTCTGTCTGTGTGCCAGATGCTGATGTCTGTGTTTCCCAGCTGGACGCTGGGATATTCTGAGCCTGGAGGTCGGGGTCAGAAATCTCTGAATCTGTGCCTCCATCATATCAGCCATCTGTTTACACGCACGGCTTTGTCCTTCACTCCTGCAGCTTTTTGCACCAAATTCAATAACCGCTGCAAGCAGTTTAATCTCAGCTCCGAGGAGTTTCAGTGCTGCAGCTGCCCTCTGCGCTTTAATCCTTTAATGAGACGGACGCGTAATAACGGCGCTCCTTTAACAAGGCCAGTTAACGATGACATCCACTAAGCTCTGTTTAATTCGCACATAAAAACTCTAAATCGGAGCCAGACCAGCATCCTGGACCTGATCCAGAGAGGGAGAGGAAGAACCCCACGAACTCCTCTTCCTCTTCCTGTTCACTCATCAGTTTATGATAAAAAGTTCACCAGTTGAATGTTTGGCTCGTTCTCGGTGTGATCTGCACGCCGATGACTTGCTTTGGCTGAACTGTTCCTTTAATGTTCCTCTCAGAGCCCATGTGCTACGACTGGGCGAGTCCAGCGTGGGGCGGTCTCTGTCGTGGAGGGCGAGGTCGGTTGGCTCTCCTGTCCTCTTTTCTCTCATCCTCTGTCTACAACTACACACCTCCACCCAGAGCGCCGGGCACAACCTCTTCTGGTACCGCCTCCCGAGGGCCACGACCTGGAGCAGCCAATCACGTACAGGTAACCCCAGATGTGTTTGTGTGTCGTGTTAACGCGTTGGTGTCGCTTTTCAGGGGAAGTTTAGAAGGAAGCTGAAGCCAAAGGACCAAAACCTGCTTCATTTTTCTGCCCTGCAGGTTTCCACTGCTCCTGTTCATGGTTTTAGGTTTATTTCTATATAAACTTTATGTTTTCTGCAGAATAACAGAGGAATAAACAGCCGATGTGTTTGTGATCGATTACAGATGAGCCTGGTTGAGTTTAAAGCAGATGGGGGTTGTGTCTAATTGAGGCACTTTGAGAGGAGCTGAATGATGAAGTGGGCTGTAACGATTTCCTTCCAGAGAGGACGTATGGTGTTTGGGAGGCGGCTCGATCCGCCTCGCCGACTTTGTTCTAATGTTGTTCTAATTGAGTCGTGTCTGATTTACGTTCACTCATTCGTGATGTCATCCTGCTCTGCAGCTCGCGGCTCAGCAAAGACAGAGAGAGACTTTTTCTGCAGCCGCCATCGCCGTGACGACACCGCCAGTACATCTGCATGCTGCGTAAGACGCCAGGGCTGCTGGGAAAGGTTGTTTTTAAGCTTTCATCTGAACCGAAGCGCCTGTTGCAAATAAATAAATATATATATATATATATGTATATATTTGTCTTGATGCACGCTCAAACATCCAGGCAAGTAAATCCCAAAAGGTTGATTCTGTTCATCTGGACATAGACGATTCCTGTTTCCTCACATCGAGCCTCTTTAAACACGACCTCCTCTTTTCCTGGAAATCTGTTCACATTTTGTTTCCTCGGGATGTTTTAACCTTCACAGCCTGTTATTCCTACACACAGAGTCTAATGTTTTCGCCCGTCAACGGCCCAGAGCGTCAGAACCTCGAGATTTTATTACAAATACTGGTTTTATACTGGTCCTTCACCCTCTGAGTTCAATACCAGCCACACTGGGACCAGTTTGTAATCCTTCTGTTACGACCAGAAATGCTATTTTTATTTCAAACTGCTTTAAAAGTGCTACGAAGCAGCTTCCCAAAGCCAGCCTCCAGCACACCTTTATCCTCAGGTGTAAATGATTAGCAATTCAACCTTAGCCACACCCACTTCCACTGCCGCTGTTGGCGAGGGGTGACAGAGGGACTCCATCTCCAACAGCATTCAGTGACCACATTATATTTAACCTCACTGCAACCACAGCTGACCTCTCTGTTCTCACATTTATATAAGTTCTGACGGAGGGTCTTCAGACTCGTCTTTCTCTCGGATAGGTCTCGATTTTAGCGACTCCAGCCGGCTGATTATCCAACACGGACCGGTCCAGCGCGGTCATCAGCCTGTAGATCAGTCAGATAAAACGAGCCGCTCTCTTAGCTTCGATCCTCCGTCTTGGCCGCTCCACACTTAATCATCCAAAGTGGCTGTGAGAGCATCTTAAAGATGTGCCGCTCAGCTCCACGGATAAGTCCTGTCAGCTGGACTCGCCCAAACCTCCAAGTAACACTCAGCAAACGGGATCAGGTCCCGAGGGATGAGGAGGGTCCGGGCGAGCCTCCGGACGGAGCGAGATGACGACATAAAAGTGATGATCACGTGATGCCGACTGAACTTCTGTCAGTAAAGTATCACCTGCCCCGTTTTACTAAAATTATTTACGCTTGACTTTTCCTCGTATTCATTTTGAGTGATGGGAACAGGAAGCAGATTAGCGTTACTCGACCTCACGAGTCACCTGACCATGCAACGCACGGGAACATATTTATAAATGAGTCTTTTATTCTGAAATCCAGAAGAATGAAAATGTGGACTAGTTTTAGGAGTTAGAGTTTTAAGCGTGAAGCATTTTGACGGTGTGGCGATGACACGTTAATCAGATGGAGTAACAGCAGCAGGCTGATGTGAGCTCATCGAGCACCTTGAAACACAAAAAAAAGACGAAGAAGCATTTTAAATAACGAGCCGACGCTCAGAGGACGCTTTGTTTCACCATTTCTGTGTTTGATATTTAACCCGCTTAGCCCCCTCAAGGGAAGGCCGATACTAAAACACTCCGACGTCAGCCGGCTCTTTGGAAATCCCGATAATGACATCAGCATTGTGTTTGTAGATCTGATACTGAATAGAATAGATTTTAAAATACAATTAAAACATTCTGAAATTTGAACATTTATATAAAGCTTTTTCGCCAATGAGCGCTTCCAGGATGAGATTCATTCATTTCTAATGACACTGAAAAAACATGAAAACTTAGACGGCCGTGCACAAAAGTCACGCTTTGTTTTTAAAGATGATTGTTCGTGGAATTTTTATTAGACAGACAGGAGAGAGAGAGAGCGGACTCGAACCCGCTGCATTCTGCACACGGCATACACTCGCCCACTGACACGGTGAGCAAACGGCGAGGCTCTGCAGTGAGTCAGTGAGGACGGGAGGGGTTTCTCCAGCTCCATCAGAACGTTTTTGGGGACTCGGAGGAGTCGGCCGTAACAAAACTGAACTGGACAGATTATCTCAGCACATAAATAAAACACACACACACGTCGGGGATTCATATCTTGTGGGACTTTTAATTAACATAATGCTTACCCTAACGCAACTGTAACCCTGACACGAAAACCACATTTTGAGTCTCAGACACGCCTTCAAACTTGTGGGGACCAGGATTTTGGTCCCCACAAGTTTACTGAACTTCCAATTTTTGGTCCCTACAAAGGTATGAATACACACACACACACACACAGCAAACATTTCAAAGGTGGATGGAGATCAGGCTCTGTCCGAGAGTGCATTACAGCTCTGCCTGTAAGTCGTCTGAGCCACGACCAGATTAAGCTCACATCAGTTATTTTGTGACTAATGAAGACATAAAACTGGCGTCTGTGTTTTTATTTTCATATTTGCTACAAACACAAACGTATTTCTTCTGATGTAGTCGCTTATTTCACTGCCGGTCCGTTCATCATGACGAGGCTGCTGCCGTCTGTGGTACGAGTGCTGCCAGAGCTGCTTACGGTACCAATACTGCAGCAGACCTCAGAGAACAAGGTGATCTAGTTCTGTGTTCCTGTGTGGTCAGGTCACTTCCTGTTTCCTCTGTCTTACCAGCTTCAGAGAATTATTTGGCACATGCACAAAGCCGTGCAGACACAGATGCAGGAATAGCGTCCACACGTTTCAGAGGTCAAAACTCGAGTTCTTACGAGACTCTGAGTTCACGTGATTTGTAGCTTGTAAGTTCCTGACGTTTGGTTTTGAGAGTAAAACAGCACAGCTGGGCTAGCGTGTGCAGGACTGTTCATTTGATAAGATAATAATTAGTTTGTTGGTGATGTTTAGCATCTTTAATCTGAATCTCAACCCTGTGAAAACATAAGAGGCTCAGTAGTTTTAGAGTAGATGAAGCAGAGAGTCAACCAGCTTCTTTCTGCTGTGCTGATGATGCCGAGACCAGCGATGACCCAAAATCACAGCCTGTGTTCGCGTCCTGTGGGTTTGTGGTTTGCTCTGCTCCACTTAGTCACGTTTCGGCTGAATGCCGTTTCTGAACGCCGTCAGTTCCCCGAAACTTGCAGGCTTTTAGAAGAGCTGATGCAGCATCGTGGGAAACATGCGCCTTCCTGAGCTGGCGCCTGAGTTAGAGTCCACCCCAGACCGTTTCCTGTGTGTCATTCACTCTCAGTCTGTCCTCACTTCCCTACATAATCTCCGTACTGCCCCCATAAAAATCTGAATGTTTGACCTGAGCTGAAACGTGCAGATGCTCTGGATGGGTTCCTGTTTGCTGACATCTCCTGCCTCTGACTTGCAGTAACAAGTCCTCCTGCAGTAAGATCGCCATCCGCCTCAAAGTGTTGCAGCCGGACGACGCCGCAAGTGTGGGCTTCCAGTTGCTGTGGCACCGATTGAGGACTTGATCCCTTTGCAGGAGGGGAAGACGTTGGACTGTCCAGACCTGCAGGACGCCACCAAGATGTCAGAGAGCACGCCAAAGGTCCAATGGTACTTTGCGAGGCACCTGGTAAGTTTTCAGCACTGCTGTTAATCCCTGTCCTGTTTCATCTGCAGTTTTTGATTCTGTTGCATTCAGATACTCAGAATCACATTAAAATAATGCTGCTCACTGAAATAAAGCCTGGTCCTTCAGGCTCTGAGTTCTCTGTATGAAACCAAATTAAAACCCTTTTAGACACTCGGTTCTTTATAAAGCCTGAATTTACATTTCTTAAATGTCAGTAGATCAAAAGTAATCGAGTATATCTTTAATGTTATGAGGAAAATGTAAATCGTCTGCAAATAATAACATTTTCATAGTTTTGTAAACAACATTGGGCCCCAACACTGAACCTTGGGGAACGCCACAAACAGCAGAACTCAAAACTGAATCAAATACCAAACATATCGATGTCTGTTCTGCGAGTAGTGACTTAACCAAGTCTCTCCACCAATGTTCCCTCTAATTCTTCATGTGTCTGAGCGAACACACAAAGTCCCTGAGCGTCCCTTGGACCACTGTGAGCAACATCAGACGTGTGCACTGTGGTCACGCCAGCATCTAATCCATCCAAGTTACATTAAAATCAAATTACAGCATTTACATTTATGTTAGACTACTTTTAATTAACTGCTTTAGCCCACTTACAATGAAAATGTAAAAAATCTTGTTCATGACCTGTGTAGTATGTTAACACTATTGGAAGTAAAAATAACTTGAACTCCAATTTCGAAAACACAACTTTCTTTCTTTCTTTTTTTTTTTTATAAAGCTCTGACTTGTATTATGAGTCTGTGGTCTGGGAGAGAGTCTGTAACTCTCTGTCTGCAAAATACAGCATATAATGACCAATGTTGGGCAATTAATTATATAGTTATTACTTCAAAAAAAGTAACTCAGTTTGGCAAACAAAGTTTTTTGCAGCTATTTTTTTTTTTTAATGCAGCCAAGGCGTTTTTAAATAAACATTTCAAACTATTTACAGAACAATCAGCTGTTCTGCATCAAATCTGATGCCACACAAATTATTTGTGCCACTCCAAAAAATAATTTCTGTCCACTATGAGATAAAGGAGAACAACAGCCTGATACCTGCAGGCCTGACAGCAGGAGATGTATCACTGCTGTAACACCTGTAACATTCAGCAGCCGCCTCATTGTTCTGACACACACAACAAAACTATTGACTACACTACACACTAACTACACACTAACTACACACTAACTACACACCAACTACACACCAACTACACACTAACTACACACTAACTACACACTAACTACACAAGATTTGCGCTTAAACGTTTCAAATCTCTCACATCTCAGAACACCGCCATCACTCCTAAAACTTCCCCGCTCCTTAACAACTAGATGCCACGTTGCCATATCATTTTTTGATTGGTCGACACGGTACTTTTTCTCGACCAATAGGAAAGGGTGGGGGGTTTGGTTTTGTTTTTGCTCACAGGCGGAGAGTGCTTTCGAGCGCTTTTCCTTATAAAACGCCCGCTTTTACCGCTTTCTTCCCGCAGTAAATATAAACAACGACAGTATTCAGGAAGAAAACCAAACATTGCAGATATTTTTATCATAACTCTGGTTTTACGTGGCCGATCAACACAATTTAAAAACTGGTATAAAGTCCACACTTTTCCCGTCAATTGTTCCGTCTGTCCTGCTCACATCTCCAATGATTGTACACGTTGTCATTAATGTGGCTTCACTGCACATCAGCCACGCCGCTTTGCTCGCTAAAACACCGTGTCGGCACATAAGGACGCTGTCATAGCCTGTCAACGACGCTGATTGGCTGCGTATATACGAATGTGAATCGCATTATTGGCTGGACTATAGGATAAGGTGGCATCGTTCTAATCCCATACAGGAGCAGCCAGTCACTCACTGACTAACACTGCAAAACAGAATTGTTAAAGTTTTCATTTTAATTTCAATTCAGGTTAATTTTTTTTTTTACCCTTCCTGTCAGCGATTTTTCTAATGGCCGTACATTATGTGGCTCAGTTCATGAAATCTTTACCTTTGTTTAGTACTCTGACTGTCGTTAATATTTTTCTCACGATAGAACATTTCTTCACTTATTATATATTATTTTAAAGAAAATCAAGGCAGTGTTTCAGGGCAGAGGTGAAATGATGACATATTGATGATATATAAATATCCCAAAAGATATTTAGTTTGACTTTAGGTTATTAGAATTCAACTAACTTTGTATAAAGTCATTTTCTATATTTTGAAGATAGCAGTGGGCCCAATATTAAGCCTTATGGAATCCCACAAAATATAATTTACCTGCTTTTCAATTAAGTACTTTATGTTTAACTAGAAATAAATGTGTTTTGTAAAGAAGTGCTGCAGAAGTCTCACTGGTTTCGTCATACACCTTGTGATACTAACACATTGAGTATTAATCTTTTCTCTCACAAATGTTTTTTTCTCTTCCTCATATGAAAGTGTGTCTGTGTTTTTGCAATAACAGTTTTACTTCTCCTTTCAATTAACAGAATATGTTCAGTGTGGTATTCGTGTTTTCCTTTCTTAAACGCCGCAGCTCTGTTCATTAATCCTTCTGTCAGCGAGTCAGTGAAGCCAAACAGCTGAACAGTGAACTGAAGCTGAGCGGAGCTGGAGAATCTCACCTGCAGATCGGGTCTGGATGGGCTGCATGAAACTAAAGTGTGTGAATCTTGCCGTTCTCAGGTGTGTGGCTGGTATCCGTTCTGGAACAGCGACAGGGAGCAGAAAGGAAACAGTCTGCAGGTTCACCTCATGATGGAACAATATCAGGGTTTATATTACTGCAGAGTCCAGTACCAGAGGAGGAACCAAACACTCAACTTTACCAGGAGCATAAACGTCACCGCCATCTGTGAGAAACCGTTTCTGCTAACTCGCGTACAGACATTACAGGCAGTAACCGTGCAGGTAACCAGTGCTCTCTTTTACTCTCAGTGCCCCTCTCGCTGCCCAAAGAGCCCAGCATCATGAACCCGACAAATGACCAGATCTTCACCGTCAAAACAGGTATGTGAACAAACCCCCCGAGCGCTGTTCAGTCGTCTTTGTCTTTGCACGTTTCTCCTGTTTGTATTGCAGTATTCGGCTTTACAGCTCAGGGCTCTCGAGGACGTGCTAGAAGCTTCTATGTGAAGATTTCAAGATGAGAAAGATTTGCATAAACTTCATGAACATTTGACCGTCCCTGCCGTGACTTGGAGATGGCAATCATAGCTCCCTTGGATTTTACTTTGGGGCCCATTGTTTGGTTCATATTGCTGGCACTAAGTCAGAGTCCTGGTGGGCTGTGGGCTCAGTGGCCTCATGTCTGCTTCTTGCAGATGATGTGGTCGTTCTGGCTCTGCGACCTCCAGCTTCAGCACCTCTCAGTCTGAGACCAGGTTCCCATCAGGAACAGGCTGGAGTGCCCGTTCCTTCAGGAATGAGTTACTGCCCAAAGAGTCATTATGAGTTAAGGTGGTTCAACATCTGAGCGCAATGCCTCCTGGAGGTGTTTCATGCCCAGTTTGGAGGAGACCCCGGGGTAGACCCTGGACGAGAGAAAATCTCTGTTGGCTGGTTTGGGAACGCGTTGTAACAAGGAGTGGAAGGAAAAATCAAGTTTTTAAGGGTTTTCTTTGTGTGGTCGTTCACCCTGAGCTGCTGCAGTCGTGCAGCATGGAGACCCTGTTTGTATGCGAGGCAGCAGATGCATTGATCGGTGCAGATGACAGCCGGAGGTCGCTGTTGACGGAGCGATACCGGAAAACCGTTCAGTGTTAATTTGTTATTGATCAGAAACGATTGCTCAAAATGGAAAACGTGCAGACAGATAAAAACTGTAAAGAACAGAAAAACCAAAACAAACAGAGCTTATGTTAAATACACAGAAGTAAATAACTTCATTTCATTGATTTGTTTCTAACTGATTGCTGTTTGATGTGATTGGCTGTCCTGTGACTTCTTCACAGTGGGAACATAAATTCTCCAGCTTGAATAAAACGTGCTGCACAAATATATTTGAACCCATTAAGGACATTTTGAGTGTAATGAGGTTGATCTACAGCAGCCTTCAGTCCTGCTCACACTGATGAACACAAAGGTCTGCACAGACCTCCACGCCTCTCATTAACACAGAGGACGGGGACAAGGGTGAATCTAACCAGGCTGATTTGTCCAGATGTGCATGGACAACATCAGCAGTTCATGGAAGAGTCATGTGGCTCTGTGGAGGAAGTTCCTCCACCCTCAGCTGGACTCTGAGGACGTGACGGAGACGGACAGGCGGCACTTTGTCTGCCAGCAGCTTCTTTCAAACTGGCTCTCTGAGACTCGACATTCACAAAGTTAATCGTCCGCTCAGAATTAGTGGAACGTCTCATAAAACAGAACGAGCTGCTAACGGCGTGCGGACACGCGCTTCCATCAACGCACACGACATGTACACACAGTGTGAGTCGGTGCTGATGGAGGCGAGCAGGACTGCAGCCAGCAGGCTGATAAATGTCTGAAGGAAACGACTGCCGCAGCGCCGTCATCAGCAGCAGTTTAAGACTTCAATATCAGCGTCGCTGCCTGTAAAAGGAAAATAAAGTCATGAAACAGCAGCTGCATTTTCCAAAGCCGCAAAAACTGCGACTCCAAAAAGTTTGAACGGGTCATTAATTAGACTGAATTTAATCATCTGTGCAGCAAAGAAACATCGAGCTATAAAACACACTCGAACATGTGTTCTGCACGGATCGCTTAATAAACCACAAATATTAAACAGAAATGAAACCAGAGAATACACTAAAACCACTTTGAGTCATGTCAGTCACCAAGTTGGAAAAAAGCTGCAAAGTGAACTTGAAGTGGACGTGTGCCGCTCATTTCCAGCTCCACGTGCAGCTTTGCATGAGTCGCAGTTAAAAACGACCATATTAGGATATTCCCTCTCTATGACATCATACAGATCCACGAGTGGAGTGAACTGTTTAACATGAACATCCACGGCTGCAGCAGGAAACACTTTACCTTCATCCTGGACTGAAATGAACATTCTTCTGTCTCTTCAGGCACCGAGGTGCGTCTGGTGTGCAGAGGTCAGCTTCCGTTTGTCCTGGACAAACCCTGGCGGGAGATCTGGTGGACGGTTGATGGGAAGACGCTGGACAAACTTCCTGATCGATTCAAACAAATTAACAGGTGCGAACACAGCCGCTCTGCACGGGCGCTTATTATAAAGTCAGATCTCCAGATGAACTTGATGATAAGAGCGTTGGGCACTACTAAGGTTTTTGCTCTTTTTATTTGGGTTTTCATTTTAAATGGCGCCTCCTTCACTTTCATCAGCGTCTCTATTAAGATTTTCTGTTTTACAAAAACAAGATAAAATGTGTAAAGTGCATCTGTAGCCTCAGTGCTTATAATGTGAAAGGAGCTGATTTTCTTAAGGTGTTTAAATTAAACAAACTTGAAATACAATTTTATTGATATATATACTAGGCTGCGAGACCATCAGCAGCACAGCATTTGTTAACAACTCAAACAATCAGACGAAAGCAGCGAAGAGTAACTTTCTGCAGAAAGCGTGCTTTTATTTGAAATGTCGTTTCTTTTGTGGTTTGAGGGTGGTGAGAGACCACTTCAGGGACCTGACTATCGAGAGTATCCTCGTGATCCAGGATTTCCAGTCCCAAGACATGAAGCGAGAGTTTTACTGCTCCGTGAAGAACGAGCGAGGCTTCGATACACGCAGAGCTCAGCTGGAGGAGGAAGGTAAGGAAGCGCCCTGGTAATGTAGAACTAGGGGCGGGTTTTAATAATCGATTCATCGATTAAAATCGATTCTGGCTTGGATAACGTGAAATCGATTCATTAAAATCCTGAATCGATTTTTTAATATAAATTTATTTTGCCCGAAACGCCAGAATCTCAGGTGAAACCTCACAAAATTTCACAACAACCACCAAACAGCCAAAACAGTAAATGAGAGCAGGTACAAGGATTCTGCACAAGGACGAAAACACACAGCGCGGACCCGCGGATCAGAATCAGTGAGATGTCGCCTTTCTCACCCGACGAGGCGCGCTGCAGCTTTAAGCGGCTGCGCGCGCTCCCGCGGACGGCAATCACTTTCTGGCACAACAACTGCACGGACACGGTCGGGGCTGAAAGCCGACAGCTCGCTGATTCTGATCTGTCGGCGGGTCCGCGCTTTGTGTTCACGCCCTTTTGCGCTGATTCTAAAGCTGTTAGTTTGATCTCTCCAAACAATATTGACCGAACCAGCAGCAAAGAAGATCCAAACTACGCTTCACATAAACAACAACTCTGACTTTTACTGTTTTGCTTCCACCACGATGCACAGCTCTCTCTCTCTCTCTCTCTCTCTCTGTACTTCAAGAACAGTTTCCCGTCTAAAAATCTGT
The DNA here is from genome assembly GCF_013358895.1 of Oreochromis aureus. Taxonomy (NCBI): domain Eukaryota; kingdom Metazoa; phylum Chordata; class Actinopteri; order Cichliformes; family Cichlidae; genus Oreochromis; species Oreochromis aureus. Next base: position 2,367,347 of record NC_052955.1, on the reverse strand, counting down.
TTTCTGCATTATTCACTTGCTTGTTACGCACAAGTCTACTGTTGTTTACAGCCTGTCGGACGCTGTCTTTTCCTTTTTTTCGTTTTACATTCTTCTGAAAAGAAAACCTAATTTCTGCTGTTTAATACTGAACAAATTTAAACTTTTTAAAATTATGCAAAATGCAAAACGCTTAGTGTCTCTAATAAAACTGCTGTAACGTCAGAGGTAACGTTCATATGTTGATTAATGGTTTTCTTTCGTTTTTGATGTACTGCAGAATGTTTTTATAAAATCCCAGGCCAGGAAAACCACCTTCATGTTTTTCTGTGTTTTATCTTCAGCTACTTTGACTCAAAGGCATCTGCTGTGACGCTCACACCTTTGATAAAGTCTTGCGTGTGTCAGCTTCCTTTTTATAGATAAAAAAATATGTAAATGTACTGATCTGAATTATAATGTTTCTGACTGTCAAAATTTCCCAGATTCAAATCGAATTTAATTGAATCGAATCGAATCGATTCGGGACCTTGTGAATCGGAAACAAATCGATTCTAGAAATCAGTGACGATACCCAGCCCTGTGTAGAACTCTCACTGTGGACTTCCACAGGGGGCGCTCTTGAGCTCGAGCGGCGTTAGATAGAAAGGATCAAAGGCACAGATATCCTTCCATTGTTACAGGTTTGTTACAATGCAATGATGAAGGCGTGGTAGCGGCAGACCTCCTGACCTGTGATGAAGTGTTGTTTTCTGTCTGTGGGGGTGTGGTTTAGCCGTCACTGAAGCCTCAGGTGTGCTTGTGTTGCAGTGTCGCTGCCCACCGTGGAGCTGGGCTGCGGCCTCGGCGTCACTCTGCTCCTCATGCTCATCCTCTTTGTGGTTTATCACGCCTTCTGGCTGGAGCTGCTGCTGCTCTATCGCTCCTGGTTCGGCACAGACGAGCGGCACACAGGTGAGAGACCCCCCCCCCGCCCCACCTGCTCGGCCTGTTCCCTTTATGAACTGCAGTCACATAAACCCTCACATGCAGCAGTTTTGCACCGTTTTATCACCTTTTGTGTGATTATGATTCTGCATATTCGGGTGTAAAACATGAGGTAATAAAGCTGCAGCCTTGTTTTTTGCCAGGTAACTGAAATATCTGCAGTGTCACTTCACTTTTTACGCGCCCTGACACTAAATTTCTTCTGGTTACGAGTCACAGTGCCTGGCTGTGCTCGCAGCATTTAGTTTATTAAAGGAGAATGTTTGTGACCCTAAAATCACTCCAGAGCTACATGTTTGCGCTTTGAGGACACTCAGTCAGCTTCTCACAGAAAAATCCCTCGCTTTATCTCGATCAGAGGCAAAACTTGACATTTTTCATATGTCGTAGTAGAAAAAGATTGTATCGTACATCTGCAAATCAAACTTGTACATACATACATACAAATCAAAATGTCACACAGGATGTCTGAGCAGTGTGTGCAGGGACGTTTTCATGTAGAAAAATGGGAACAGACGTGGAGAGCAGCGATTTACTGAAACATGCAGCATATTTGTAAAGTCCAAAACCTTGAGTGAGACTGTTCAGCCATGATGTTTAGTTTTGTAGAGAATGAAGAAGAAGGAGGAAGAGGAGGTGCTTTATCAGATCAGTTTCCACTCACTTTTATCTCACTGACTTGACATGTGTGGGTGACATTTACACACTGACTTCCTGACGACTGAAGCTCAGAAGTTTCCCTCTGTAATGGATCCTGTGTGTGTGTGTGTGTGTGTGTGTGTGTTCAGATGATAAGGAGTTCGACGTGTACATTTCCTATGCGAGGAACAGCGAGGAGGAGCAGTTTGTTCTGTTGACGCTGCGCAGAGTCCTGGAGAACGAGCTCGGGTACTCGGTGTGCATCTTCGACCGAGACAGCCTGCCCGGTGGGAGTGAGTACTCATGTGTGCTGTCACACACACACACACACACACACACACACAATGAACAGGTGAACCAAAACACACGTCATCCATCCATCCTTTCATCCGTCCATCCTTCATTACCCCTCTCTCCCTGCAGCCATCACAGATGAGACTCTGAGTTTCGTGGCTCGCAGCAGGCGCCTCCTGGTGGTTGTCAGCCCCGGCTACGCCTCGCAGGGCTCCCAGGCTCTGCTGGAACTCAAGGCCGGCATTGACACCATGGCACTAGCCGGGCACCTGCGGGTGATCCTGGTCCAGTACAAGCCGGTCCGGAGGAAGGGTTGGGTCAGGGAGCTGAGGCGGGCCCGGGTGGCCCTGGCGCTGGTTCGATGGCAGGGGGACAAGTCCAGAGAGCTGTCGTCACGCTTCTGGAAGAGGCTGAGGGTGGAGTTGCCCGTGAGGAGGGTTAGCAGCCGAGGGGAGGACGAAGAAGAGAGCAAGGAGGTGGCGCTGATGAGACTTCACAGTCAGAACAGTACAAACTCCCAAACGGGCTCATCAGCAACACCATCAAAGACCACCATGAAAGTCCTGAACTCTGCAGCGTAACTGCAGCTCTCTGAGAACAGTTACACCTTTAAAGTTACAGCTGATGGAGCTCAGCATGGGAAAGGCTCGTGTTTTCTCTGAATGAGAGTTATTATAGTCATGTTTTAGACCAGGACCAACTCAGACTTATTCATTTTATGAAACAAAGTTTCATTTTCCCTTTAAAGATGTGAAAAAGTCCACAGCCATGCTAGCAGCTCTGTTAGTATTTACACCAGAAAGCATTTCCCAACAACAAGCTAATGTTTTTATCAGTGTTGCATTATGAACAATGCTAAACTTTTCATGTAAAATGGCACGTTTCAGCGCCCCGGGTTAATGAGACTGTGCTCCAGCCTCGCTTCCTCTTCAGGTGATGTTTGGCCAAAACCACTTACAGATACCCACGAGGTTTCCTTTGCCCATCGTGCAACGACACATGATGTCATAGTGTGACTTGTTTTGGACAAAGTTTCAGTTTTAAATGTGACAGTCGCATTTTTAACACAAAACCACAATATTTGCTGAAGCCAACCAAATTCCTGATGCCTGAAGCTAGCTGCGTAGTTCTTGGTGCTTAAATATAACAGTGAAGTCTTGACTGTGCTTTTGTGGTTGACAGAGAACACCATGTGAGTTCAGTAGTCAAGTCTATTTATATGAACCATATAATCATTGACCAACAGGCTGCACAATAACCAAAACCTCCCAAATGGTACAAAATAGTTCAAGTAATTTAAAACTGTTAAAAAAATAGTTGGAATGAACTATGAACCAAGCTCCTTGAATTTTACAAAAACTGTGTAAATTTTTACATCTAGCTGAGAACAGACGACTGGCTGCTCGATACCTTCGGTGCAGGTCGAGCCCAGCACTTGAAGCTCAGAGGATAGACGTCCATGTAGGTGTGAGTCGTATTTCACAGTAATCATCTAACAGCTGTGCAGATATTTAAAAAGAAAATGTAAATCTCACGATGGTTCATCTTTGTGGAAACTGTGATTGTTTGAAGTGGTTCATTAAACATCGACGTTCAAGCGTGGATGTTACCGTCCTTACTGCAAAGCTGCTAGCATGGCTAAAAATGAGCTCCAGACTAACTTTTTAAACGTTTAGTTCATTAGTTAAAATGCTGAAAGCACCCCTGGAGGCTGCAGTGTTCATTACAACAACAGTAAGTCTGTTTTCTCAGTCCTGGAGCTAAAGTCACGGTGCCGTTAAAGCTGGTCGCCCTCGTATGGAGAGCAGGAGGAGGACGATGCAGGTGCTCCGCTAGAAGTGTTTGTTGGAAACGTGGATATTTTAAAGGTTTTCAATGTCACTCATTTTCATTCAACTTTGATATTAGCTGCCATTTCATCATCTACAGTATCCACTCATTATCACGTGCGTCATTATCACATTCATGTATTTCATGTATTTTGTTTGTCCAGAGTTAAAAACTTTGAAGACGTTTGTGCTTTCTAAACTGGTGCTTTATAAAAGAGGTTTGGTTTTACTTTAACTGTATTTTGTGCAAACATGCACAAAATAGGCTTAAACACATGTTAATCAAATCGTAACACACAGTTAACACACTAATAGACTATAGAGGTGGATTAAAATTAAGCTCTGTATCTGTATCATGTTAGGATTCAGTGTTAGGTAGATATGGGTTCAGTGTTTTTTACTACATATCCTATAATAACCAGTATCAGAATACGGTGACCTGTTGGTGGGACTGGTGGAGAGGTTTAGGATAACAAAGTGGGTAAGATTCATCCTCGGGGGCCACGATGACCATCTATACAAAATTCATTCAAATCCATACAATGGATGCCAACACATCACACGTGCCACAGACGGGCAGCATTTCCATTTATATATCTGTATGTCCTCTGTAGCTGAATGTAGTCGTAATTTTAATTGGTTACAAAGAGCACAACACCTGCCTAATGAGCAGGTCACTAGCAGACTTCCACAATCACCTGTAGTTTGTATGAAAGATACTGACTTATCTGAAAATACCCACTAAATAACCACCAGGCAGTCGTAAAACTTAAAGTGCGACACAAACTGGAAATGAATAAAGTTTGCCTTCAAAGTAAAAGTTATGCCTTACCACTGAAATCCACTCAAAGAGTACAACTTTTACTTTGAAGGCAAACGTGGCAACAAGTGATTTCGTTACCACTCAGTAGTTGACAGTGTTTTCAGACAAATCGGCCACTTTCATTCAAAGTACGTACAGCTACAGTAATCCAAGGCAATCACGAGGTCTTTGGTACAACCAGTTTCACCCAGTAACAGCAACCTCCAGGAACCAGTCAGGGAACACCCACATGATGTGTGCTTGCACATATGTAACATAGAAGCAGATTCAGCTTGGATAGTTGTGACGTTGAGGTGTTTTTGCACAGACGCCAGCAGAGAGGTAAAGCTGGGTGTCATCTGCATAGAGGAGTTATCATACTAAACAACACATTACAAAGGAAAACCAAGTATGGATTCATGCACTGCAGGTTTTAGATATCAGCATTGAATACAAGTAACCTGATATTTGTTCGTTAATTACTGTGCACTTTCTTTATTTTCCACTTTATATTTGATATTTCAACAATAAATCAGCTCTCATTGTTTGTTTTTCTTACTAAAATATGCTACGCTGTTTATCTCTAACCTGAAAAATCAGTATTGTAATGAGAGACTGCATCCTGCACTTTGTCACGCTCTGAACTGTATATTTTATTTCTTTTTTTTGGTATAAAAGTCTTTTCCTTTCACCATCATTATTCATGTCAGTGTTTTTTATTTGAGGTCTTCCATTTTCAGAATTACACACACAAAAATAAAACTCTATCCCTCCGCAAGGTCGTACCTTCCATCCACACCATGAATGAATGATATCTGATATTTTGTGGAGAACATAAAGACAATGTCTCCCAGTTTGATGTGTCTTCATGACGATTTGCCACCAAATGTCCAATGCTGACAAATCTCAGGTGAAGAATCAGTCCAGGTCCAGGTCTACTCTAAAACTGAATCCCTTTAATGTTGTGGTGAAATGTTTATGCAGATCTATCCCTGACATTTTCAGTAAATCTGGAAACAATCAGACAAACTAAAGTTGCCACATCTCCTCCTTAGCAGAGCTAAAAATACCCATGTACGTGTGGATATAAGCTGAACTTGTTAGTCTCTGAGCTGCAGTCCTTGAGTCTTTTTGTCTGTCCCCTGTCAGACCTATCAGAGGCCATCCTGCAGTCAATGCAGCGCAGCCGCCGCCTCCTCTTCGTTCTCAGCCCAAACTTCCTGGCAGAAAAGAGCTTCAGTCTCCTGGAGTGTCGTCTCGGTCTGTACCTCGAGAATAGTCTCCGAGCCTCTATTATCGCTGTGGTTTACCGCTCAGTCAGCAAACTGGCCTGTGTGGAGGTCCCTCAGCTCCGTCAGGCCACCATCACCACCGTCACGTGGCGAGGAACCCGATCTGAACCGCGGCGCTCTCGCTTCTGGCTCAGGCTGAGGCTGGCACTGCCCGTCCGCCCCCTCGCTCTGGGCAGGAGGTTGATCGACAGCACATCATCGCACTCAGACCTGGCTGCCATGGCCCTGCAAAGGGCTCAACGGATCCAGAGCCAGAGCGACAGAGCCAATCAGGGCCGGCGAAACGGGCGTACCAACGTTAGCCGCAGAGACAGGCGGACGCGGCCCAGAGGGTACGTAAAGAGAGGGGTCGTAAAAACGGAGGAGGGGCCACAGCACAGAAGGAGCTGTTCAGGGTGCGCTGGGTTTATGGGTAATGTAGAGGGGCAGGGTGGAGCTTACAGTAGAGACGCAAACACAGCAGGAGTCATGCGACAGGACAGAGGTTCGTTCAGACCCGGTCCCAGAAACACACCCCAGCCCAGTTCCTGGCTCCACCCATGATGCTCACTGCTCTCCTAACCCCACCCCCATACACCACCTAGATTCTGACTCCGCCCTCACTACCAGTCAGGGAGACAAAATGGGGAAACACAGCCAACAGCAGTCGGTGAGCGGTTCCAGGACGTCTGAGGAAGTTCTTCCATCGTAGTAGGGGAAAGGGCGGAGCTTGTGGTGAAAATGTTACCACCTCCACCCTTTGATAAAGACCTTTATTTCTAACTTAAAGTGGATGCTGCATTCAAATCATGTCAGGAAAATGCAAGTGTTTGGAAGGTCAGAAGAAACATTATGATGAGTTTGTCCTGAGGGAGGCGATAGAGAGCAAAGTCCAGGGTAATTCAGATCTTTAGAGTTCATCCTCTGGAGAGTAGGAGGTCCGTATATTTCAGGATGATCTAAACGGCAGATCTTGAAGGTTTCGGAACTTCTGCAATGGTACAAGAACTACGCCTACATGAACAAAAGTACTGGGTCACATCTCCTAATTAGTCAGTTTGAATTGAAGTAGGTGCTGTAACAGGAAACCATTGTTGCATCAAGGAGCTTCCCTCCCAAATGTTTCTGCACGCTTTCAGTGGTATTATTTCAAAGTGGAAGCTTTTAGGCACTCAGCCATGCAGTGACAGACTGTGTAAAGTACGTGAGCGGGGTCTCGAGTGTTCAGGCGCACAGTTCGCAAAAGTCGCCGACGCTCTGTTGAGTCAAAGGCTGCAGCGCTCCAAAGCTCCTCTTGCATGGCCGAGCAGCTCTTACAGCTGTCTTGTGTGGGTGGTCTCGTACTTTTGTCCATATTGAGGAAGTTAATATACCTTTTAATCAACCAGAGTATTGTTTCCCTAATTTGGTCTCTAGTAAAACTGCATCAAGGCCACAGAGAAACGCTGCCTTAAGGACAAACTCAGGGACAAAGTTTTCGTGTCTTTCCTTAATTCACAAGATTTACAGCTCACAGTGAAAATATGAAACCAACACATCAAAACACTTTGAATCTTTATGGCTTTTATAAGAGCATCAACCTCTAATAAAATTAAGCTAATGCTAAAGTGCCAAAATCTGCAGTTCCTCTAATGGCCACTTGAGGCTCCAGCAGCGAGTCAGTCCCCACAGATGTTAAAATGTCTGATCTTACAGCAGAAATCAACGTGTTTACAAAAGGTTTCGTTCTCTTTAGCTAACTCACCTGTTTAAATGATCTTAAGGCTTAAAATTTGCATTATTGGGGGTGTGGCCTCTTTGATTGACAGGTGGATAAAGGGGCTGCTGCTGCTACACCCACTGAAGATAAATGACAAGAACATGAGAACAATCCAGGTTCATGTTTTATGGAAGAAAGTACCTCATCAGCCGGCCACCACACGACCTCCATTAGCAGGTGACGACATTAGCTGCTAACAGAATCCCAGTTCACCTATAAAATAACTGGAAATGCCTTATTTTTATATATCTTACTTTAGTCTCTGCGTTTTCTAATAGAAAGGGAGTCCCTTGTTATTTATGTTGATTTAATAATGTTTCCACAGCCCCGTCTGTTTTCACCTGAGACCTTTAATCAGTGTTATCTCTTCTTGTAGCTTTGCTGTTTCTGCATGTCAGCTGCTGTTCTCAGATCAAACCCTGCTTTTCTTTGATGACTAATAATGAGATGAAACTGCTCATCTTTACGTGGAGAGACTGAACGTGCTTGTACATGATGTGATACCATTTCTATAAAGAGATGTTGGTTAATAAAAATCTATGTTGATGACAATAATTGCTTGGTATCTGGTTATGTAGTTGCAGGACTTTTATTTTGACATTTTCATCAAATGTCTTTTCTTCATCACCTTCCCATCGAGGATGGAAAACATCGTGCCAGGATTCAGACATGTCAGCGGTTTATGGCATGAAATGGAAAACACACTATCATTAATGAACATGTTGGTCCACTGCTATGAATTGTGGAATGTCATTACCTGCTTTCTCCAAAAGTTGATTCTGTTCATCTGGACGTAGCGTTTTGTGGGAGAAACGTTTCATCACTCATCCAGGTGACTTCTTCAGTCTCAGCTGACTGCAGGTTTCCCCAATCTTATAAACAGTACATTTGCATAATGACTGAAACCAGCCCAGTGAAGGAGAAATGGGCTGTGAGGTCAGTTCCTTAATCTTAATTATGCAAATTCTCATGGCCATTGATCAACAACCACTGATCAAAGAACACTGATCAATGGCCATGAGTACCATTCACAGAGAGTTGGGGAATGGCTGCAATCACAGCATTGTAAGATGGCGAAAGATGTACCCTTAGGCCCCCTCCTCGATTCTGGAGGATTCTGGAGGATCCTTCACAAATGATCCTCCAATGCATTCTTTGCTGATGTGATAAAGAAAGCACTGCAGAAACTTCTGGGTCATTCACACATCTTCCTGAACAAAACTGACCCCTTGACTGTGGCGCTGGCGGTAACAACTGATTTTAGGTGGGAAAATGCAGCAGAAACGTAAATGAGAGGCTAAATCAGCACAAACCAGCAGGTGTCACTGTTTGACCACCCAGCCTGAGTGCAGGAGTTCCTGTGTGTTCAGAATTAGGACGCACAGTCTGCGTATCGCCTCTGGATTCATGAGGTTTATATATTTATCAGGGCAGCACACATGGATTAATAAAAAACCTGAATTCTTACTGTCAACTGTCACAACCCCCAGAAAGGCTTTCTACACATCACGTCCCGTCTAACCAAAAAGAGTGAAGTGGTTCCAAGAATTCTGTCAGTTATTAACATCTAACAAGCAAAAGAAATTAACCATAGCCAACAGAAGGCGCGCCAAAGTTACCAAAGACAAGGGAAGCTGCTCAGCTGGAAGATCTGAGCCTTCCTGCTGAGATAAGCCAACAGCAGAGCCAAACCCAACAGGAACAGAGCCACCTCCATGAGAAACTAAGGAGGTACCAGGAGACTGAAGCATACAAACACAGGAAGGTAAAAGGAGCGAGGGAAGGAAACAACTTCCTGCTTCTTTATTGGCCAGACCAGAGACACCTGAAGGAAGAGCAGGAAGCAGGAACACGGATCATAACCGGATATGTGAATCCTAAAGAAGAGGTGTGACATTAATACAGTCACCACAGTCTTACTGCGCACTGACATACCAGCACAATCAGAAGAATAGGCAGTAACAGGAGTATAAGGAAGTAGAAGTACAAGAAAGAAGTATTAATTAGTAGTGCAAGTACAGTGTTAGAGGAATAAGGAGAAAGAAATACTGATATAAGTCAACATTATTACTCAAATAATTAATAGAGGAAGAAATACAAACTGAAAAATAGTTGTTGTAGATTAATAAAAAGATAGTAATATAAGTTTATACTATGCTTATGGAAGTTTGTAACTGTATGTTTATTGAATTTTAAACTTTACACTGACACCAAAATTAAACAAGACAAAACCAACATAGTAGAACAAAACAAAACAAACAAAACAAAACAAACAGACAAACAACCCGGCTCATGAATACAAAGAAATAAATGGAAAATCCAGACATTTTAATGATGAGATACGATTAACACTACATATATGTAAAATAGCAGTGATCTGCTTGCATTACACCAGGGCCCGTGAGAAAATAGCAGAGATATCCAAACCAACATACGCCATAAATGGGTCCCATATTTTATGAAACTTTTTGTCCCTACTGTGTAGCCTACATGTTAAGAAATCTAGTGACACATATTCCAGTACCGTCCGACCTTCATCCAGCAGGTATCTACCAAGCTGCACATACATGCTGTTTCCTCACTGCACAGGGGATGCAGTTCACATGCCACCTTCAGCTGAGCCACAAACCGCTGAACCCCGTCAGAAACGTATGAGCCAGAGATCAGTGACATTAGCTGTCTTTGAACTGCTGCAGTTGTTTTGTAATTAATTCATGTTTTAAATTTAAGTGGCATCTTTGGCCGAAGCCGTGAAACACAAAAATCCCCAGCGTTAAATTTATAGCTCTGCTCACAGTATCATCCATCATCTCCTGCTGTGTGCACGCAGAGATCAATAGCAGCTCATTGTGCTGTTTATTTGAGTTGTTTACAAATAAACCAGAGAAAAAGAAGTACACAGAGTACACACAGGTAGCACTCTTTGCTTCACTTCCTTATGTTTGCTGGGATTTTGGATGTTTGAGGTAAAACTGCTTTAATTACAGCTGTGCTCGTTTGCAGTGTAAATAATTCGACACTGATTAGAGGAAATTTTAAATAAAGGTTTGACTCTTTATTGCTCTACAAATATTACAACGTCAGGATTGTTGTTTCTCTTAGAATATGATTTCTGTCATGCTCTTGCTAATGCACCAGTGTTAACACTGACTGTTTGCAGCTTTATTGGCAAAACTCTGAATTTTTCTGTGGAAATTTTCACATTTTTCTTAATATTGAAACTTTTTCAGATATTATGTTAAAAACACTTTGGTCTTTAACTGTCATGACTTAAGTTACAGTATATTGGCCATTAAAGAGGAACATGATTGGATTATTTTGGAGCCCAGATTTTTTCCACCTGGTGAAGGGGGCGGAGCTTCTTCCTCTGCTCTGTGATGATTGATGGTGTTCGACAGCTCGCCTGCAGAGAGCAGCAAACGCACCTCCTTGTATTTTAATAACGATTTGTGACACAGTCTCCTGGAAGTTACAGAAATGTGATCCAGGAAACGCCGGTGTTCTGACAAACCATCCTACTTTGGCAAAACGTCCTACCGTAAGTACTTTATGCACATTTCTGCTTTCACAGTGTAATTTCAGCACAAATTTAAGTAGGTATGACGGTTTGCCACTTAACTTTGCCCATCAGAGTATGCTGGTAACTCATATTCATAAAGCCAAGACGGTTTGCCACTTCACTGTATCCATTAAAGTATGTTTGTAGGTCACATTCACAAAGGTACCATGGTTTGGCACTTAATTGTACTCGTCAGAGTATTTTTCTAGCTAATATTCACAAAGGTAGGACAGTTTGCCACTTAATTTCGTATTGTGCGCATGCGCAGAAACAACGGGTAGGATGGTTTGTCAGGTAGGATGGATTCCCAGAACACTGGCATGAGAATCCGTGTGCCGCCCAAAACAGCCAACAACACAGTCACAAACAAACAGTTGGAACATTGCTGCTTCACTGTCTGTCAGAAAAATGCAGATATGGGGGGGGCGATGCCCCCGTCTCCTCGCTGTGACAGTGACACTGTGTGGATGTGAAGTATGATCATGTTGGAACATGCTACAGTATTTGCAGTTTCTAAACCTTCACATTCATAGGCAACAGCAGAAAGGCCGATGACAATAAAAAACAGGGTCTATTCCGGGTCATTTACACTAACAAACAGGGTGTTTCCACATGAATAAACTTCCGTATCTCCGTCTCTTTTCTTTGCTTATCTCAGCAGCTGTTAAACCAATCCACTTCAAACTCGCTGGCTGTGTTTGGGGGGGCTCTGATTAAGAGTAGTGCTGAGGTACTCTGGATAAGTGGCTGTCATACTTTGGCTGCTTCCCGCTCCGGTCCATGTGTAGTTTCTTTGACATTAATGCATTCACAGGCCTCTTAACTCTAATTTTAATCATTTCAACAAAGTGTCAAAGCCTAACTTACCTAAACTTTAATTTTCCTCCCAAACCCCTAAAAGAGTCTGATGATCTAAAAGCCCAGTGCAGTGTTCCTGCTGCCGCGGTCTGAGACTAAAGCCTGAAACAACGGCGTGTTTTTCTCGCCTGCTGCCGTGTTTTGGCTGTGACTGCTTTTATTAGCAGAGGGATTAGCTGGAGATATGCTCTATGAGCGTCACTGAGCATCACTGTCACCGTGACCTTTACCCGCTCCTCTCATCTGTCTCTACCTGTCGCTCTTTACTCTGCTCGCACTAATAAAGCAGAAATGGCTTTTAAAGAAAAACAGGCTCATCAGCGTTTATTAATGCGAGCCGCAGCTCAGCCAGACCCTCTCGAATCATCCGTCATCCGTCAGCGCTGCTGAGGATCCCTGCCAGCAGGGCGCCGCCGCAGCAGAAGGACATCGATTAAAAGTGTAGTTAGAGGAGTTTCCTCTGGCAGCGTCACAGATCCTCTGCATGCATGTTGGATTTATAAAAGATGAGCACGACATCTGAAGTCTTCAAACTTTATTTACAGCTGCGTGTTAGCCTGTAAAAAGATGCATCAGAGCTCCCGGCAGACCTGACGGAGGAAAGTCTCAGCATCACGTCTCTCGCCGCTTTGAACCCTTTTGACTGCTGCCATGTTGGTTTTTGGGAGCCGTACATCACGGTATTTACAGTGCAACGCTATCAGCTAATGCTAGCTAGCTTCTATGGCTGCAACAAACCGCAGCTCCGACTTCTTGAATGGTTTATTAGAAGAACTGACCAAACAGCCGTCACATTATTGGTCAGATACAGAAGAAACACAATCAGTTCTTTTATAGCTGACATGCTAAGAAAAGGTGGAGGAAAGTGTAAACAGAGCTGCACACACCCCATCAAACCCCAACCACAGCGTTACCAGCTCAGATATTTATGTGTAATCCAGTCTGATGTTCCCAGTGTGGACTGGTTCAACTGGTTATTAATTACAGTGTGTGTGTGTGTGTGTGTGTGTGCCCTACTGTACCAAAGGTCGTCTCTGTAAATTTACATTCAATGCACACTTGCAACACGCGACCAGCGTTATTTGATCCACCATTGACTGAAAATTCCTTCTTATGTTTCAGGTACATGGGCCAGACGTGGCCGTCAAAAAAGGCTAGTCTGGTACCAAAGTTTCTTCGGTGGGTCTGGTACCAGGTAGTTTCTTTTCACTTTGTACTTGTAATAAGTACTTCACAGCCTAAATGCCACTCGGAGCTCCTCCTTTTAAGATAAGATTTCTAAGATAATTCTTTATTGTCACTTTGTACTTGTACAATGAAATTGGAAAAACTGTACTTATAACACAACACTAACATGCACATCACAACGATATATATTAACTTAGGATGTGTGTATTGCACACTGTTAGATGCTTTTTTTTTACTTTATTGACTCCTGTCTCCTTAATTTTGCACAGTTGCTTCACTTCCGAGATGTTTTTAGTCCATATCGAATCCTCGTGCATCTTTCCTGAGCTTTGATCAGACCATCCGTAACCCTCTGTGTCCACTTTGATGGTGTCACATCGTCTTCCAGTCCTCTGTGACAGGAAGCAGAATTCAGAGCTGACTCCTCAAACACAGCGGTGTGCTTGGATCGAATCTTTTCCTCTGTAACGTCACTCTGTGGTGGTGGGAGAACTCGGACTCTTTGACACCATGAAATGACACCATTTAACTAAATGAAGAATACAAATTAAGCGTTGTTAGATCGTTAACCTGTTACAGCTGAAGCAGATGAAGCTGATGGACATTTACAGGTTTTTTTCACCATCATTATGTATACAGCACACTCACACGAGCTCCATAAAATAAGCTAATGTCCTCTGACGTCAATGACTTGTCCATGACAGGTTTGTCCCCGTCCACCAGATGCTTGCCCTCCAGCTCCTCCTCCTGGATCCAGGGTAGGGCCCCAGTCGCCCTGTCCTGGGCTGGGTGAACTGGTCCTTTGATTTTGTGATCATCAGAGAGGTTTTTCTGATCTCACTAGTTTGCTACGAGACCCTAAAGGGTCTGATTTTCCCTGGAAACCAACCTGGGATCACTCAGGCACCCAAACCACTCCACTGCTATAAGGTCTCTGCCCTCACTGCCCTCAGCCTGTTTAGCAGGAACTCGGGGTTAGCATCTGACCAGGGTGCGTCCTGGACAAGACGTTTTGGCCGTGTCCAGCTGGGAGGACAAGCCCCCGGTGGACCAGGGGGTAGAGATTATGTTTCTGGGGTTGTTTGGGAGCTTTTGGAAGAGCTGAAGGAGGTGACCAGGAAGGGGACATCAAAGCATCTCTGCTCAGACTGACCCCTGACCACCTGGATGAGAGGCAGAAACCTGTCATTTCCACAGTAAGCCAACATGGAGGCTGTTAGCCAGTTAGCTACAGAGCGTGGATCTGGCAGCTTCATGGATGGTAACTCACGAGCACCTTTAACCTTTTGTCCAAATATGATTCATTGATGGTTCCACCTCAGTGTGTGTGTGTGTGTGTGTGTGTGTGTGTGTGTGTGTGTGGTGACACTCAGTGAGTTAATTGTTGAGAGTTAATTGTTGCAGAAGACAGTTGGTGTGTAGTTACTTATCATCACACAGAATGCCATTAGGACTCATCAACCATTAAACTCAGCGCGCACACACACACACACACACACACACACACACACACAGTGGATCGTAACAGTGTCTCTGACAGGTGTTGCAATAAAGTTAGGCATCCATGAAAAACAGGATTATCTCTTATTAAATCCATCAGCTACAGATTATAAACCCATGATAAACCAATGAAAACGCTCACTGTGCACCAACAGAGACGACTGTGAAGTCTGTGCACGAAGTCTTTATTTTCATTTCTATTTTTTTTTAATCTATTTTCTCCTGGTTGGCTGTTTGATCCTCGGCGTGTCCACTCGCCCTTCACTTCCTCATTGTTCTCTAAATGCACATTAACCCGACGCAGCGGCAGGACTCTCATCACTTCTCATCAGGTTTTCTCTCTCACTGATCACTCCATCCAGAGGTCAGAGGTCAGCACCATCCATACACTTATACATGACGCATTACCTAAAAACAATTAGCATGACAACATGGCGGGCGCTCGGTCAGTCTGTAACTGTGTGTGTGTGTGTGTGTGTGTGTGTGTTTCCGCAGTCCTGACTGTGAAGCTCCCTCATCAATCAGCTAATTACTGTTAGAGAAGAATCGATAACGTTTAAACACACACACACACACACACACACAGTCCAGAGCAGTGTGTGAAGGCGTTCTTTATCTCGCCACTCTTCCTTCATTAAACGTCGTGTTTAAACAGGAGGTTAATGTCGCCTGCAGATTTTCAAGTTAAAAGTCTCTCTGTTATTTTTTATGGCATTCATACATGAGAAATTAATCTGAATCGTGTTGTTCTTGTTTGCATGCAGCACATGCTCATCTGTGCATCAGCAGGAAACTGTGGCAGGACTGTCCTTCATTTTTAGCCTGACTGTCCTTCATAGCTGTGCTTAGCAGGGGTCCGTTTAAGTTAGCCTGGAATGTTGACATTTCGGCGTGATCTGGCTCTGCTCCGAGCTCATCTGGCTTTGTCATGTATCAGAAACATAGCTGTTTACTTTATGCAGGATTAGCAGGTCTTTAAATCAGGTGAATAAAATTATCACACTAAAGATAATGCACAGGACATACTACACTTTCCGTCATATCATTCTATTACATGTTTATCACATAAATTCTGAGGCAAATAGTTATGTGTGAAACACTGTGTGAAACACTGGCTGCAGCTCCGTTTGGCGAGCAAGGAAGGTGCAAGCTTGATCAGGAGGTTCGATCCCTGTTCCGAACCCTCCTCAGGCCACATACTGAACCCAGAGTTCCTCTCTCTCTCTCTGTATACATATATATAATATGCAGTCTTCTATAGGATATATAATATCCCAGTATATATATATACCCCAAGCTCAGACCGCAACTTAGTGCATGCTTCAGTTATGCAGGTTAAAGGTTAAAACTACACACAAAAACTCATTACAAATAATATTAGAAAAAGACTGAACAGGTAAGGCTGTGTGGCCTGACTGATGCTTCAGAGGCTTGTCATAGACTAAAAGCAATATAAGTGATAAATATTACCATTCTGTAGAATTCTTACTTGTTCCCATGTTCTAGTGGGTCCTGTTGTGGCTCTAATGCCTTATATTTCATTTCTGCCAGCCCTCTCCTTTGCTTTTGCAGCCAGCTCCTAACTGCTGTAAAAGCACTTGTATACTAATCGTCAACAACAGGTGTGTTCGGAGAACCGGATTAGCGAGCTCAAAGGTGTCAGTGTGTGGTTGTAGCTGCTGCAGCTCAGTAGCTCAGTGACGCTGAGGGTTGCTGCGGAGGGCAGGTGGAGGATTGGTGGATGCAGGAGATGAAAAACCCCAGAAACCTGAGCTCAGATCCTTCATCCAGAAACTGAAACAAGTGGCGAGGTGAGAAAGCTCACCTGTGTGAAATGTGTCGACTCATTAGCTGAGGCGAGCAAGCTGTCGGGTTGTTTCCCGGGTAAGCCGGCGTGGATCGAGTTTCAGCCGGCCGCCTTCTTTAATGACCCCTCTCCCTGGCCGACACTCAGAGCCTGTGATCCAGAGCGACCCTCCTTTCACATTCCTGCCAGATTCCGGGTCCCTCCAGCCCTGAAAGAGCCTCCAATCTGTCGGACATCTGCAGCCGGTCTTAACCTTCTCATTAGAGATACCCTCCTCTGTCGGCCCGCCACGGACACGACTCGCTCCCAACTTTCCCTCGGTCCTGCTTCGCTCTCAGGGGACCCGTGGCAGGGCCAGGACCCCATGTTGAGAACCCCCAGGGAGAAAGTAAAACCCATCATCTTTACCTGCGTGGGCGGATCAGGGTGGAGGAGGATGTGAGGGGGGCGTCTCTGGGGAGTCGCAGGCCTCCTTTTGTTCCTGAGAAGGGAGGGAGGTGAGGGCGAGGAGGAGGATGGTCAGACTGGTTTAACTGGTAACAGAGGAAGAGCAAACTCACAAAACTTTAATTCTTAGCGTGCCTCGAATCAGAAAGCCTCCTGAAAACTCATCACACCTGCTACGTCTGAACACAGCGTCACTCCAATGTTTCCAGGAGTGCAGGAGACGCCCGTGTGACCAAAAGTATGTGGACACTCTCTGCTGTCCTCTCAGGTCTGCATGTGATGAGGCTCTGCTGTCCTCAACACAGGGCAGGAAAGTTTGGATTCAGGAGACAGACACTATCTCTACTTTCAAGATTAGGCTTCAAACTTTCCTTTTTGCTAAAGCATATAGTTAGGGCTGGACCAGGTGACCCTGAATCCTCCCTTAGTTATGCTGCAATAGGTGTAGGCTGCTGGGGGATTCCCATGATGCACTGGGTGCTTCTTCTTCACTCAATATGTGTTAACAGACCTCTCTGCACTGAATCATGCTTGTTATTAATCTCTGTCTCTCTTCCACAGCATGTCTTTATCCTGTCTTCCTTCTTTCTCACCGGTCGCAGCAGATGGCCCCGCCCCTCCATGAGCCTGGTTCTGCCGGAGGTTTCTTCCTGTTAAAAGGGAGTTTTTCCTTCCCACTGTCGCCAAAGTGCTTGCTCATAGGGGGTCATATGATTGTTGGGTTTTTCTCTGTATCTATTATTGTATCATCTGCCTTATAGTATAAACTGCCTTGAGGTTACTGTTGTTGTGATTTGGTGTATAAATAAAACTGAATTGAAAGACAGGCGTCTCTCAGTGGTTGTCTGGGTGAAAACAGTTTGTGGAGTGTCTCAGTGAACAAGCTCTTGGACAGATAATCTCTGAGATTTGAACCTCTAACTTTTCCATGTCTTTGGTTTGGAACCAAACATCTGCAAGAAAATTAGCTTTTGTGGCGACTGAGCTAATGTCAGCTGATGTCGGGGTCAAACTACGCTATGGGCCAAATCTGTGTCCTGACGTCCTAAAGACAAAAATAACCAACTCTAAAACTCATAAAAAGCTTTAGTTAGGCCTGCACAACAATAACTGCGTTTGCTGTGTGACATGTTCACAGAATAAAGTCCAACACTTAGAAATGAAGCGCATTTTATTTTTAGGATGGATAATGCTTTCACATGTAAACCTATCTGATAGTTTACGTGTTAAACAATGGGTTAAGAAAATGTTTTTCCAAATAATATGAAAACAATTTCATGTTAATTGGACTCACATGTAGACAGACGATGTTATCAGACATGTTTTTATAGACACAGTAGAAAAATTAGATTTTAAAGTAAAATGTTGCATTTGAAAACAATACAGCTACATGATAACATAAACAACATTAGCTTTGGGCACATTTGAATCAATTGTCATTTCAGCAATCATTCAAAAACTCAACAATTTAAAAAAAAAATTGCCTTATAGTCAAGTTAATAATGATTTTACTCATAATTTTGCTGAATTTATTGGTACAATGTTCCTAAAAACTTCACACCAGTATGGAAAACATCTGAAATATGGTTAACGCCATGCACTGTGAACCATAAAAATGAACGTTTTCTGTTGTCTTTTTAAAGTTTAAAACAGCAGTTATTTTTTAGTGATCATTTGAAGCTGGCTGAGAAACTGAATCAGATCCCAATAACTCTTATGTTAAACTGTGAGAAGGCTGGAGGGGTGATGGTAATTTATTAGTATGTCATAATTAGTGTTTGAACTTGGTTTTGTTTTTTGATACAGAGTAGTTTTACTTTTACTTGCTTTTACTTTATTTCCACCCACTGGTTCTTTTAAGGCACCAAAGTCTAGTGGGGTAGAGTTTGAAAAGGATGGTGGTTTGGGGTAAAATACACTTCTTTACAACAGTAACCTTTACCAGTTATGAAATATGACCAGGTGACAAGTTTGTGCACAACTGTGACCATGTTTATTTCTGCTGTAATGTTGGACATTTTAACATGACAGTCTATCCAGTCTTTAAGTGATGACATATGAATCCTGCTTCCGGGTCCAAACTACTCTGTGTTTATTAAGGCTGTTGTGTTTTTAACATGTTTTAATGCTTTGTATGTTGTTCTATTGAATCTGAACAAGCCCCTAAAACAGTCAGTGATCACTGTCGGCCTCTCTCAGTTTTTATTGCCACTGTTCATTTTAAAGCTCAGTTTTTAAAACCTTCTGATGTAACTCAGTGATGCTGCAGCGTTCGTTTGACTTTGGGACCTGAAGCAGAGTTTGGACCCAGAAACGGCTAATGATGTCTGACTTAAAGGGGGGGTGACTGCCTCATTTTTGGAGCCTCTGGTGGACATTAGAGGAACTGCAGTTTTTGGCACTTTGGATTTGGCTTAATTTCCAGCCCCAGGGCTTAATGTTGGCTTCGGCACATTTTCAATGCCTTGGTCCATTTAAAAGTCTCTCATTGAACCATAGTCAGTAGGTCCTCAGCTAACTCGCAGGAGCCAACAAGATTTCAGAAATGAACTCATCATCTGGTCATAATGGCTCTGGTCCCTCGCTGACATTCATGTGATATACATATATGTATGTAGAAAATACAGACACAAAGCAGCAAAAGTTTCATTACTATTATTTTTATGTGGCAGTTTAAAATACAGACTAAACGCATACGTCAGCATACAGGTGTTATTTTAGGCAGTTTTGTTAATTTGAATGTTTCATTAAGTTAAGATTAAGTTTTTTCATTAGATACCATTAATAAAATGGTTTGGTTGCTCAGGCTCGTGTTTTTCTTTTCCAGTTGCTACTGTACTCTTAGCTTTTGGATTATTGAGTAAACAGAATGCAATCAAGTAATCGTCAGTAATATGAGCATCATAAAGGCGAGTTAAAGAGGTGTTTCCTTCAAGCTTTGATGTCATAGGTCTCTGAACTGTTTAAACATCTGTCCGTGTGGCCTTCAAGATTAACCTGAGGGTCCTTCAAGGCATTTTTTGATACTCAGTCCAGAACATTGTCTAAAAGCCATAGTGAGTCCACTTGAATGTGCTTTTCTAAAGGATCAGCCTGAGATGTTTATGCAGTAAGACAATGTGAGGCTTTTGATTGTCTTTCAGAGTGAGGACCATCTGGTTTCCTATGGTTCTTGTCTGGGAACCCAGGTAAAGTTCCACCGGCCCTCCATGTCCTTTCTGACAAAGGCCTGTCCCTGGGGGAAGCTGTGGGTCTTGACACTGCTGGATGGACTGAGGGACATGCTGAATGCCAAATCTGTCCGGTTGCGAGGCGTATGTGGTGCTGCCGGAGGATGACATGGGCTCGTTGGAATGCAGCCACTAGCAGAAGTCCTGGGTTGGTCTGGACCTGAAGGCAACACGGGGGAGGAAAAGACTCTTTCTGCTGGTGGGGTGAACTGGATTGTGTCTTGTGATGGTGTCTGGGTTTCTTGTAGTGAAGACCAGTATGAGTGATGGTCAGCAGGATTTCCCTCCAGAGTTTGGAGTTGACTGAAGGCAGTGAGAGAACAGGTCTCGGCAGACGGGGCGCTATAGGTCCTGGTCACGGCTTCGGGAACCTCGTAATGTGTGCTCACTCGAGTGGCAGTGAAGTCGTCTGGGCAGTTTGAAGCTGACCCAGGAGGATTTTCACAGTTTGCTTCTTGGCATTCAGCAGCACTGTACCTAGAGCTGGTTTCATGTGTTGCTCTTTGACAGTAACTGTGGACTGAAGCGTGTGTGGATGTGATGACCGGAGGGCTGAAAGAAGAGTTGGGATTGCATTCTGGGAATGAGGATGGATTGACGGCAGTATCGTAAACCAAACTCCTGAGACTGCACTCAGATGAGGATTCTTCGGATGTATCGATGGTGTCCCGATCCTTCAGTCCCAGAGTTCGAAGGACCCAGAGGTCCAGGTTTGGTTCTGAGCAGGCAGATGTCTCTAAAGACTCAGAGCAGAACTTGGCAGTGAGGTTCCTGCAGACTCTTTTGCTGATTTGTTGGGGGGCCGCTCGCTGATCGCCACAGTAACTGTCAAAGCAAGCCAGGTTTCTCTTCACCTTCCTCCTCCCATCAGCAGTTAGTTTCTATAAGAAACAAGGACAGAATGAGACCCAGTAACAGCACCGTGCTTTCGTTTTCTATCAGAACTTCTTTATCGGTGGCAAACATTTAATGCTTTGATAGAGGAAAAGACATTTTGGACTGATATAAAAGTGAACTTTGAAAGACTTGAGATGTCTTCAGGATTAGCGATCTGTGGTTACATTAACAGTGTCTGAATGTTTCAGTTGGCGTAATTTTTCTACTTATGTACAAAAACATTCAGTAAACCTGGTGGTTTACTGAGTAGTTCCTACCCTCACCTACGACCACAAGATGGACGTTACAAGCAGTTCAGCCTCAAAGATAAGGTGAGGAGGTTGGCCATTTGGAAGACTAGAGCGTCCACATCGAAAGGAGGCAGCTAAGGTGGTTTGGGCATCTAACTAGGTTCTCCTAGGAAAGTTATTTTTTCTCTATATTGGGGGGCCATGACTAACAAGGAGAATCCCCGGGACACACCCAGGACACATGAAATATGTCTTTATGACTCTCAGCTTGCGTTCGAACAGCCCAGTAGACGAAGATCTGAGTGTCTTTGTTTAGACTGCTGGTTTATTTCAGATCTCTTTTTTTGAATATGCAAGATGTGCTGTCAGTGTTTCTGACGCTGCACAGACCTTTGCCTTTTGTTCCAGGTTTCTCACAAAGGAGGAATTGAGGAACGCTCTGAGCTTGTTGTTCTCCTCCTGCAGCCTGGCCAGCTCCTCCTCCCTCTGCAGCAGAGTGTCCTGGAGCTGGAAGGATACAATCACATCACAGCAATGCAGATTATAGGGATACGGGTATATGAACTGCAGTGTGGAGGTTCAGTCGCTCACATCGACCGTTTCTTTTGAAATGTGTTACGGTTTACGGAATACACAGCGGATCATCTGCCTCCGTCACACCAACCCTCTGCGTTGTCCTTGTTCACTACATCCATGAACCTCCTCTGAGGTCTTCCTCTTTTCCTCCTGCCTGGCAGCTCCATCTTCATCATCCTCTGTCTCTCTTCTGCACATGTCTAAACCATTTTAGCCTCTCTGACTCTGAGCTGTTCCTCTGATAGACTCATTTCTGACCCTGTGCATGCTCTCTAACAAATATTGCTGTCAGTTAGACGTGCTAGATGTTTACATTCACAGTGTACCAGCTGAAATAAGAAGTGTTACAGTAGCTTACTGAAAAAGGAAAAATGAACTGCTATACTTTGAGCTTCCGGTTGTGTATTTTGCACTCCATGTTTAACCTCGGCTGCTGTGCTAGTTGTAGTTGGTGTGCACTAAAACAATAATAAATGAAATGTGGGAACGTGTTGGTACCTGTTTGTTTCTCTGGAGGTGAGGAGAGAGCTCCTCTGTCCACATCAGAGCAGCCGGAGGCGTGGAGTCAAAGACACAATGAGACTCTGAGAGGAAGACACACAGCAGACTTTAAACTGGTGGCAGTGGTGGAGGATTTAGTCAGATTATTTGCCTAGTTTAAAGCCATGCTCTTAAATTCAGAGTAGGCTTTTTATTACATTTTAACTCAGGAGTGTATGCTCAAGATTGGAGCCAACCTCCAGATGGGCATTAGAGATTTGGTTCTTTTGAAACCTGTGTCCACGTAACCAAATAAATAAATAAATAAATTTGGCTTAATATTTCAGGCCCAGAGGCTTCCATCTGTGAGACCATCCATTAGTTGCTGAGGTCCAATTCTGAAGCCTCAAACTGAGGATTGATAGCTTGATTTGGACTTCTGCAGGAAATCTAGGTCCTAACTGACGTTGTAACCGGAAACTCCTTTTTTCCCTACACCACAAGCTTCCACGTCATTCAAGTCTTTGTGTTATGCACCAACCCGAAGTCTAGTTACATTTCTCTTGAGGTGCACATCAGGTTACATAGAAGGTTCCGGTTAATTACGGCGTAAATCTGACACAGAAGTATAAGTCACATGTTAGCCACCGCTATCATAGCTTTTCGAAACCAGATGTGACAGGTGAGGGGCAGGGCTGACCTTTCATTCGCACGGTAAACCATGGCTGACTTTGAGCTGACTCTAATGTGACCCTAATTTAAAACGTGTTGGATTTAAAAAGACTTGAAACCAACCACCGCAACCATAAACTCATCAGGAAAGTGTTTACTGAGGTCAGAGGTGATTGAGCAGAAGGCTTTTATTCTCATAGACTTCTATATAATGACAGAAACACTTCATTTAAACCAGAGGAGCTGCCCCCTGCTGCAGGTTTCTTCCAATTCATCAGCACTGGTTTCAATTCTAATACACGGAAGTTGCCTTTAATTTTTATTAAAAGTCTTCAGGACAATGCGTGGATGGTTATAAAGTCTTTGGTTTTTGGTCTTGAGGCTCTGATTTCACATCAGCAGCATCTAGTGGTCGTTAGAGGAGCTGCAGTGTGGAGAATCCAGGACAGGGCATTCTTGACAAATTGGACTCTTGGAGAAAGAAGAGCCTGAGAAAATTAAAAGATGAATCTTAATATAAACTCTTCCGGATGTTTTCATCTGCAGCAAAGAGAGCTGAGACAGATCGCTCATGTTGAACCTGCCGGGAGCCTCTTGTGTTTGATGAATGATCCTCCAGCTCGCTGATTCCCACTCTGCTGAATGTGGCATTTATAGAAATGTAGAATAATTCCTTCCATGAAGAATACATCGCAGTCAGCAGAGTACAGCTGCCTTCTGCATCCTCGGCCTCTCACTAACTGTTACTATCTGATGTTGTTAGTTGAACTCACCCCATTCGGGCGACGACTCGTCACACTGCTCTCTGAGGTCGCTGAGGTCAATGGGGTCATGGGCCCAAGCGGAGGCCAGGGTTTCCATGGAACAGTCAACAGTGTCTGGGCCGAGAGCCAGGGCCTGGAGCATGAGATGGTGATGGTGATGATGAAGAAATGGAGGAGGACGGGGAATCCCTACAGAGAAACAAATGAAGGGAGGGAGGGAGTGTGTTTTTATACTTGTGTATCTATCTTTGTGGGGACTGTTTAATCCTTGTGGGGACACGTTAGCTGCTCCACACTTTGGCTCACGGTTTCAAAGAGTTGTTTGAGGTTCAGACTAGTG
The DNA here is from genome assembly GCF_013358895.1 of Oreochromis aureus. Lineage (NCBI taxonomy): Eukaryota > Metazoa > Chordata > Actinopteri > Cichliformes > Cichlidae > Oreochromis > Oreochromis aureus. The sequence goes on along the minus strand of NC_052955.1, from coordinate 2,343,239 downwards.
TTGATATGGTGACGATCAACACTTCAGAACGCAAAAGTATATGGACACCTGAACACTGAGATATCTGTACAACATTTATTCAGTGATGCTGTCTGCCCCCTACAGGCAACAAGAGGGACTGCAGAAACCCTGGTCTGTTTTTCAGCTGCAGGAACAAGATCAAGCCAACTCTGATGGACCTCTATCAAGGCTGTTTTCGAGAATAAAAAATGTACCTAAAAAAGTGTGGCTACTCTTAAAGAACAGAAGAAACCTTTTCTCCTCACCATGAAAAATAGAGCCAACAAATACCAAGACAAACAGCCATTGTTATTCCATTCTTCATCTTTGTTTTGGTGTAATTGGACCAACGTCGCTGCCAAAACTGTCATAAAACTACTGTAGAAGAGGATGTACAACAGAAATCCTCCAGGGGATGTTAGGAGGCCACTCCTATAAACATTTCTATGAGAGTGCACCCCTACAGGTCACAGATCACCAAACAAGAGCAGTAAAACTACTGCCTGCAGCAATACACAATGGGAAAAATGGACACACTCCAATTAGTTGTTTTTTGTTTGTTTTTTTAGTTCATTCTGCACTTAAAATGAATTTAAAACAACTTTTTAAAATAAAATCCAAGTTTTTTCCAAATATTGGAGCTTTATAAACTGGAATTTTGTGGCTGAAGCTGGAACTAAATCGTCTGATATTTAGTGTTAAATTTTGGGGGCAGTTCAGCAGGGACTAGAAGATATTTCACCCAATGCTGTGCATGTTTTTAATATTTTTGCAGCGGTCACAACCTTCTTCATGGCTTATTTCCTTTGAAAGTACTTCTGCAGACCAGAGTGTCCACTTTAATTATTACCCCTTCACCCATAATCCCCCCCAAAAATGCAAACCCTGTCATCAGCTGAAAATATAAAAGCACTATTTTTTTTTTTTTTAAGTGTATCACTGAAAATATAACTATATACAGTTAATTAATATAACAATCTGGATTGCAAGTATGTGTGCCACTTGTGGATAGAAAGCAATTAAAAAAGTTAAGTTCTGAAATATTACAGTAATGTTTTACTAAAATTAATGTATATAAGGTTAACTTCATTTATACATTAATGTTCTGTTACCTTTTTTAAGTATATGTAAACTGACTGCCATGATGTTCAATCTGGACATATTCAGTAAAAGGACTAGATGTTACAATCCCTGATAATGCATCTAGTCCTTTTACTGAATATGTTCAGAATGACCGTCATTCTTAAAACATCAGAGATCTGCTTCTCATAGATTTGATTAGATTTAATGTTCTGCATGCAGAACCGTTGCTTAACAGTCCAAATCCCACCACTGTGTTGTTTTGGTTTTTGTGCCACCCCATTTAAAAACGCCCGGAGACTCCCCCGTGTCCCTTTGAATCTCTTAATTCAGACAATTCAGGGGAAAATGGACTCTAACCATGGGGGGGGGGTTACTTTAGTCAAAATACTTGTCTCACTACTTTGTAAAACTCTTATTTAACACAGCACTACTGTATTTAAAGTCCGTGTAATCCATCTGAATGAGTCCATGAAAATCAACCCAAGAATCTCTTTTTACATTTCTCATTAAATATTCCCACTTCCTGTGGGCTCCCTCATTTCTAAAAGTCCTGGAAACGCCCCTGACGGTAAATGTTATAATCATTAAATGTGTAAAGTACTGGCATAAGAATGGATACTTAAAAAACTGAACACTGGATTACGATAACTGCACCTTTTTCAGTAAGCACAATCATTTTTCCCGCTGTTTGACCACACAGATATGAAGCTGTGTCCAAAACTTCCTCCAAACCTTTTAAATAAACCTGTTTAATAAAACCTTTTAAAATCTATTTTAAAACTCCGCTGCGGTCTGCGCCTCTCACCTGCCTGCGTTAAAAAGCCCACACTTTAAAGCAGCTGCGTGTTCATCGTGTTTTCTACCTGCAGAGACTCAGAGCGCAGGAGAGCCGCGGGGCGCAGAAGTCTTCCCGGGTTTTCGGAGTGCGTGTTGCGCGTAAAGCTCAGCGGACTCTCGCTCGGGTCCCAAAAGAAGCTATGCCCGGCTGAGGGTCCGGCCAGACTGCAGCCGACTGCAGCTCTCACACAGACAGGTGTGCGTGTGCAGATCCGTCTGTGCAGTCAGCTGTCGGGACGGAGCTGAGGGTCCCCCCTGCAGGCACGGCGCGGAAAAACTCCAGTGGTGAGTTCATTCATTCAGGGGAAAGCGGGCTCAGTGCACTTTGTGGGATATTCAGAAAAGAGCCACACGTGACAGGATCAGTGGGCAGACTGCAAACACCAGGCTATGTGATACTGTAGGGGTGTCAAACATAAGGCTCTGGGTCAGATTTTCTACACGTTAAAGAAACACAGCTGTAGTAAAGAAAAACAATCTCAGCAACATTTGCGCTGTAAATGTGTAAAATTACAGAAAATGTATTTTTCTGTAGTGAAACTGTCCGCAGTGGAAGCAGATGGAGAAAAGGTGAGAACCTTTCTGTCCGTTAATTGTTTATTATCATTTGTTTATTACTCATTACTTTGGTGGAGTGTGAATGGGAGTACGGGGGGTTGTTCTCAGCAGGAAAAACTGTCAAACTTATGAAAATTAAAATTTGGAAGTCAAAAATGTTTGCACTCTTTCATATTTTCAAAATGTCGTCCAGATGGTTGCATTGGAGCCTCTGCTGATCCAGTTCTGGCCCTGGGCCTCATGTTTGACACCCATAAGGCCCAGTCCTTGAGCTGGATAACTGGGACTGTAAAATGGACTTCTGCTCCTGCCGTGGAGCCGAGCAATGGGAGGGAAGAGATGTTTTCAGATGTGAGTGGTTGATGGAGCTGGAATGAAAATGGATAGATGGATCAGGTTTTAGGTATTAGGTACACCTGTTCACCTGGTCTCCTTAACACAAACCTTTCATTTCACTAGCTGGGCCCATGTCCTCATTTTAGGTTTGACAGTGTTTTAGTAGGTAAAGGTGAATGGCTTTGACATGAATTGAGCTGCGGTTTGGAGAAGGCCTCGAAGGGGACTGGCGACGGCTCCCGGGCCTGGCAGAACGAGGGAGGGAGGGTGGCGCACGTACACGAGAATGATCAGCTTGCAGAACTGGGGGAAACTATATAGATGACAACCGGAAGGAGCGTGTTTGGAGGCGTGGTCCCGCTCCTGAAATTCCGATACATAATCTCCAATAGCCAATCACATGGCAGCAGCTCAGTGCATTTAGGCATGAACAGGATGTATGTTCACAGCTTTGAATGCAGAGATGGAGCAAGTGTAACCTGTCTGCAGCTGCTAGTGCTGAGATTTATCACACACACACACACACACACACACACACACACACACACACACGCGCGCGCGCACAAAGAGAGTTAATCTGCAGTCTGACAGCAGGTCTGTTAAACTGCAGCAACAATTAGGAGTCTAATTCACAGACCTGCATTCCAGAGAGGTGACACATTAACGGAGGAAGAGGGACGACGAAGAAAGGGAGGAGAAAAAAAGAGGAGGTGGTGGGAGATACATAATTTATTTTTTATTTGAATACAATACAGCAGATTATGCAGCGACCTCTGAGCTCTCTGCTGGGTCAGGCGTCAGAGGTCGGCTGCAGCAATGACTCTCAGGCTCAGATCGTTTACTCTGGTCTTGAAAGTCAAGATCAGGCTTCTGATGAGCGTCAGGCAGCTCTTCACCACCAGCTGAGGGACAAATCTGTTCCCCCACCCCTGCCGTGAGACTGCTAAACCATTAAAAATGACTTTCCCCATCGCCTTTTGTGGCTGGTTAAGCACTTATAGATGGGGTGGAGGCTGGGGTGGAGGCTGGGCAGTTAATGAGCTCCACCAGCAGACCTGCTGCTCATCAAATAGCAGCAGTGTGAACACAGTGGCCATATGCAGAGCCTGCAGGAGAGGGCAGGTTCAGCCCACTCATGGAGGCTGCAGTTAAAGGAGCTCTACAGATTTAAGATTTCAAAGTTTCCCAGAATGAATGAAAACTAAACTAAAAACTAAAACTAGGCAAGAAAAACATTTTATTCACTGAATTAAGAATAAAAAGTAGAAGCAGAACTAAAACTCTGTTGTGTTATATAATTGTTGCTTACCTGCTGAGGCTCTGGTCATTTTATTTACTGACATACCGTTAAAATATAATGATAAAGACTTAAAATAACACTGAAACTGATCAAAACTAAACCATACCAATAACAGCTGAACTGAAACGAGCAGCCTTCCAGTATGGACAGAACAGTCTCACATTAATTCCAAAATTATGGATTGATTTGCATCACAGGTGGGGTCTGGAAAAAAACTGGATCTGGATCCAGGAATTGGACATTGTGACAAACTTGTTCCAAATTCACCATCACAGCTTCAGATACTGCTGGGATGTCTTCCCTCACTGGGGAGTTATCAGCTCAAGACCTGAAACGATTCAAATACAAAAAAACATGAGACAGTATTTAATTAACAGAGGTGATCTGACTGTATCGGTCTCTGACATCACTGTGGAGGAAGTCTGGTCCACTCCTCTTCACAGCGTTGCTTCGGTTCATCGAGGTTTGCAGCATTCATCCATGCACAGCTCTCTGAGCTCTGCAGCACTTTGATTCTTTTCTTTTTCTGGTGCATATCTGCTGTGCTTGGATCATCAGCCGTGGGACAGACGGCCTCACACTGGTATACGGACAAGTTTATGGTCCACTCAGTGACTGTGAGGAGCCTAAATCCTCACCCCTCTACCACTGTACAAGCCTGCTGCTGTCAAATGTGTGGCTCTGTGGCACAGCGGGCAGTGCATTGGACTTCTAGACCACTTCTGAGGAAGAAATTCAAAGGTTGTACGTTTCCCCTCTTAGCTCCATGGAGTAAGGCTGGACTCTGCGTTTTGGTTCAGCTCATGCTGAATGAATAATTACAGGGTGTAATATGTCGCGTGTTGTAGTTCATTGGAGGTTTGGGTTACCTAATTTTAAGACCTGCTGAGGATCAGATGATCTTTTATTGTCTGCTCAAGCTCAGAGTTGATGGTTGGTTAGTTTGTAGTTTTCGTGTCTGCTCCTTTAGTTGCTCTTTATTAATATCAACGTTGTATTTTTAATAAACACGACACATCGCGCCTCTGTTTCTAGTCAAACTGAAATCATGGCATCGCATCTTTGTTTGATGTTCTCCACACTGATGAGAGCTCATCACAACCATGGTTCAACGGTTTCTATGGAAACTACAAACATCCACCTCGTGGTAGCACCAGAGGAAAAGTCAGAGGTTTGATAAAGTCAGCAGCGCTGTGTGTGTGTGTGTGTGTGTGTGTGTGTGTGTGTGTGTGTGTGTGTGTGTGTGTGTGTGTGTGTGTTTGGCAGACAGGGGGTGTGTTTGGGAGTGTCGGTCAGCAGGTCGCCCTCTCAGCTCCTATTTGAAGTGTCTCCGTTGCAGCCGGCCTTCGTGCTGAGCTCTCATTCACAGCCACTGGATCAGGACGCCCTCTGCCAATTACACGCAGCCTCCGGGCTGCCGTAGCTCACCAGCACGCGTCCGGCAGGCAGCAGGTCGGAGGATTACTGACCCACCGAAGCCAGCTGGTTTAGTTTGGTGTCTGCTGAAGTGTCTTTGAGCCAGGCACTGAAACTCTGACATGGGTTCCTGTGCGGCTTCATCATCACTTCCTGAATAAAAACAGCCGTCCTCAGTTCAATGTGAATTTATTTGAGTCTGTAATGAGAGCAGTGAGGATCCAGGCAACAAGTGCTGTTTGTGTTTTAAAAATAAACTCAGCACCTGATCAGCTTCAGTCCTGGAACACCGGACATGAAGCCCTGAGCGTGGGTTTGAAATGTGAATTTTAAAAAAAAAACACAATCCGGCAACAACAAAGGTGCAAAAAAAACCTAAAAAACTACAAATGTAAAAGAAAAACATAAAAACACTCAAAAAATTACAAAGAGGAAAAAAGAAGAGACACAAAGTGAAATACCTAAAATAATTCATGAGTCACGATCACATCTGCAAACACTGAATATTTTACATTTTTGTGAATTTTGACAGATTCACGTCGGCTGTAGTCAGAGTCATAGAAACGAAGGATGCCTGTGTTTGTGTACGTGTGGCTGTGAAGAAAAACTCACGTGTTTTAATGTCTGCTGCTTTTAACACCTTCAACCTGCATCTGACAAACTGCCTCCGGTGCTGGCAGCAGTTAGCCGATAATTACCCCTCCGCAGGGCAGTATGGAGGGCTACAGGTGGGCTACCTGGTGGTCTCACTCAGGTTCAGTGGGACAGATGTTAAATCCTGCCCGCCCTCCTCCTTACTCCTCCTCCCTGCTGGGATCCTAATAACAGTGGGCCGGGCGGTAGGATTTGTTGGACAACAGCGGCGGCTGCCTGACTGCCAGCAGCCTGTTCTCCGCTGGACGCCACCCCCACCTCAGGTACACCCAAATCTGTGATTAAACAATCTGCTGCTTCACTCAGAAAAAGTTTTAACTGGATCCAGGAGAAGCCGGTGAACCCACCAAAGATGGTAACCATCGACATGACCACAACTGGGGAACAGTAAACCACATTTCAACACTCTCACACCAATAACAACCCTCACTTGTGAACCACAGACCCTCATACGGTCCCCGTAAACCACGGCGTCTGTGCTGTACACCACACAGGAATGAGAACATCTGAGCACAAGCTGCAGGTGGCACGAAAGCATAAAAACCTCCATGCAACAGTGCAAGTGCAGTTTTTATAATGTCCAAACTGACCACGAGCTGTAAACTTAAAGATGTGCTGCACGTGAACAGCACTGATAGCGAGCTGCAGAGGCCGTGAATCACCACTGAAGAGTGTCTGAGACTCGAGTCCGCTCGAAAGAACAAGAGTGATGCAAAAAGAAGAGAGCGTCGTCCAACGCAGGAAACACTCGGACAGGAAATACAGCCAACACGCTGCTCGAGGTCCGTTTATGACTGCATAAGAAGAAAGATATCAATCTGTGTGTGTGTGTGTGTGTGTGTGTGTGTGTGTGTGTGTGTTAACCTGCCTGGTTAAACCTGAGTGTCCCCTGTGGAGATAAACTGAAGACACACACACACACACATTAACTACCCCCCTCAAAACACAAACATGGACACACAGGACATGTAATATCCTCGTTACACACACGCATTCATGCATGCATGATATCACACACACACACACACATCAGCCTGCCCCGGCCATCATTCCCAGCTCTGTGTGTGTGTGTCGCTGGCTGCCGGCCTCGTGCTGCTAAGCTTCTTTTACGTGCACAATGGCGCCATGCTGGCAGCTCAGGGCCAATTAAAGCCCTGTGAGAGAGAGAAACACCTCCAGGCGTCTAACCTCGATCGCCCATGGTTCTGATCTCTGAGGCGGACCAACCAGCTGCTTCACCTCCGGCATGAAAGAAACATGTTCTCATATTACATCAGTTTATCAGTCTGACAACACAGACAGGTTGGCAATCAAATGTCTTTAACACATGAAAACCACTTTGTGTGCGATCAGATGGTAACATCACCTGAAACAGCCTGTGGACTGAAACATTTAAGGATGGGACTTCTATGCTTCACGTGTTTCTCTAACACATGTTAGCTTATCATGTTAGTAATGGAGTCAACCAATCAATAACCTCAGTGAACGACAGCTCACAGGTCTGGAGAGGTTGAAGCTTCTCCAGGAGCTACTACACAGCACAACTTGTTTAAGGGACACATTCAGCCTGTAGAGTTGACTCTGCAGAACAGCAGAAGGCATCATATCATACCTTTCTGGTGTTTATCTTACTCCATAAAGTGCTTTTGAGATGTGAAGTCAAATTTAACAACCCCAGATTCAACAAATTTGGAAGGCTGTCTAAAATATAGAAGAAGAATGCAGGCTGTAAACCTTATAACCCCATTTTTTATTTACAATACAACAGAAAATATATCAAATGTTTAAATCAAGACATTTTACACTTTTTTGGAAAATATGCTCTCATTGTGAATTTGATGGCAGCAAAAACGTTTGAATGTTTGAAAGGCTTTTGACATGTTTTCATGTTGTGTTGTAAGTAAAGTTGCAGTTTATTAGATTTGCAAATCGCTGCATTCTGGTTTTCTTCACGTTTGGCACAGCGTCCCAGCGTTTTTGAAACGGGGCTTATAAACTAAATTAAGTTTGCGTGCTTTAGAGGATTTATTGAAGCGGCAGGATGCATCCCGGTGGAGGTCATGGTGGTTCTATGTTTCACTACAATAAATTCAAAGTCTGTTTATGCTGATGATATCTTTGTATATATGAAGGTTTTATTTAATACCTCATTTAAAATCTTTACATTTCAGAAGAGCACATAGCTCCGCTCCATGTTCTGATCCATTCTTTAGAGTTTGGTTAGATATCAAATTAGTGACAAACCACCTGTTGTGGTCTGTTCTCCGTCTCAGCTCTGCGCTGTTGTGTTAGGTGTCCTGTGTTTAGTTCAGCTTCACCCGTCTTGTTTTTCCCAATTAGTTCCAGCTGTGTTCCCTGATGTTTCCATTTTTCCAATTACCTGTGTGTGTGTGTGTGTGTGTGTGTGTGTGTGTGTGTGTGTGTGTGTGTGTGTGTGACTGTGTTTACATATCTTTGTGGGGACCAAATCTTGGAAGTTTACTATGCTTGTGGGGACAAAATCCAGGTCCCCAAAAGTTTGAATGCATTTTTGAGACTCAAAATGTGGTTTTACTGTCAGGGTTACAGTTTTGTTATGGTTAGGATTAGGCATTCATTTTTGATGGTTAGGGTAAGCAGCTAGGGAAAGCATTAAGTCAGTGAGATGTCCCCACAGGATAGCAAAACAGACGTGTGTGTGTGTTTAAACCCCTGTTTGCGTGTTCGTTGTCATGTCATGCTGTCTCCCATGTTGGATTTTTGTACTTTTTTCCTTCGGTCATCCAGATTTGGTATCAGAAGATGGTATCATCAGCATAAAACCTGCTTTGTGAGGAAACGCTCACTTTCTATCTTTAGATGATTGATTTGATTGAAGGAAATTCACCAAGGTGAAAAAAAGGGTTATCAAGGTTAGCTTTTGTTTATTAATTCCAACCTCTGCTTCTGCATTTTGGGTCTGCTTTCTGTTTAAATATGACTCTACTTCATGTTATTCGTGTACACCAACACATGGTAAAACAGCTTTCTTTACCGTCTGTACATCCAGCCTGTGTTCTTATTCTCTTCTTTAAAGGTTTATTGAAAAATAAAGAATTTCCTTCAATCAAATCAATCATCTAAAGATAGAAAGTGAGGGTTCCCTCACAAAGCAGGTTTTATCCTGATGATACCATCTTCTATAAGAGCATATTTATGTTTCAGAAGAATAAAGAGTCATGATGTTAGATAGCACATCACCCTGCAGTAATGTTTGACCATCTGTGATTTATTTTTGATGAACACAGCTGTTCAGACTAACAGATTTTAGATTATAATTATTATTTTGTGAGTTCTGTCCTCTTGTTTTTTCACATTTATTTCAACAACCTGCAATAAAATATCATCAGAATAAAATAAAGAAACAGGTAAAAATGACAACTTATGTTCCAAACAGCACTAACAGCACAGAGGAGTCAGGTGTCACCCAGGCAGCATGCCAATCCCTCATTCAGAACAATATACCAACACACCTGGTGACATCAGCACCAGCAGTCCCTCTGATTGGCCGTCGGTATGAGCGAGCTGATTAGAAGAGGTCAGCGAGTGTTTGAGTGTGTGAATGAAAGTGTGCCACTACTGAAGCACGTTAAACGTTTGTACAAAACGTTCTTCCTGTTACTGAAAGGAGCAGAGATTTGATCCTCCTGTAAGTGAGGCAAACCTGTATATTGTCAGTAAGTTTCAGGTGGTGTAACTGAATCGCTGTAACGTGATGCTTTTTGTTCTCTAAACACTGAAGACGATCACAGAACCATTCAAATGTTTCTGCGTTTAGTGGAGACCTCTGCGCCTGTCATAAAAGCTCAAACTGTTCTGAGAAATTTCAGATTTTAGTTTCAACAATTTAACTTCCTCACTATGAAAAACACACAAAGAAAGACGCGTTTTTAAAGCCTGATAAACATATTTGATCATTCTTCTCACGGTTTTCATGCTGTTCATTGAGGAGAGCTATTATGCTTTTTCTCTTTTTTATGTTAAAATTTTCAAGTTGTTATATTATATTTAGTGAAACTTTAAAATGAAGAGGTTAATAGATGATGACATTTACAAGGAACAAATGGTGTAAGAAAGCTACCGTAGGGCGAGAGGCTAAATGATGCCATTGTTATTTAGAAACTTACTGAATTAAATATTTCCAATGAAACTATTCATACTGGAAAAACTCCTTGTAAGGGTTAGGCTACTGAATTATTTGCAACTGATAGCAGCAGGTTTGGAAAAGATGCCTCATACTCAAAGAAAATCAAGTCGTCTGCTTCTCTTACAGGGTTTGGTCGACTAACCTACTAATCGGTCTACGAATCATCCTACCCAGATCAGTTGATGAGTTTGTATAGTTTTTATATGTTCCTCTTAATTGTACATTTCTCTCCTGTTTGTCATTTATTCCTGCTTTCTTACTATTTATATTTTTATTCCTGCACAGTTGGTGTGGAGCACCCATCATTTCGATGTACATGACAAACACAATAAACGGCGATTCGATTCTATTCTAAATGTAGCTTTGTCTTATAGTTTGGTTTCCGTTCACACAGAGGAAAATCCAGGTGAACTCCAAACCAACCAAAAAGCCAAACTGCAAACCACATGAGAATGTTCTGTCCACTGATTGGCTGGATGTGTCTGAGAGCAACAGAATACATACAGGAAGAAGGTGCTCTATTCTGCACTATTGGAGAACCCAAGAATTTACACTCATTTCATGGCTAGATGTTAGTCAGTGCAGACTTTTGCACATCTATAGAAGCTTTTTAGTTTAGACTTGCAGTGTACATCTGGCAACTGGTTTGGATCCATTTTCAATCTTTTTAAGTCAAATATCTCAGCTTTACTTAAATTACAGTTAACACAGTGACCAAAGCTGCAAACGCAACCTTTAACATTTAAACTGTGCATGTTTTTTTTCTCTTAGCCACATGAAGCATCCACATGATGATATACAGCAGGATGATTAAAATTGTATATAAGAAGCAAATACAGCTGATGTAATGTTAACAACTGACATGTGTCTTCCATTGTAAACCTACTAATCAGTGCTAACATTGATAACGTTACCCAACAGTGTTCAGTTTCATAAATCATATGTAAACTGTCACGATCTCTGCTAACGGTCCCTATGATGTCACCTCTCTTCTCACTGGCGTTCCAGTTACCAAAGCAGTCAAGATAGTAATAAATTACAGCACGACCCGCCACAACTGGACCATCCTCAACACCGACCAAGTCTGCCTACTCGTGGAGCCGTATCTTCAGTCCACGTATTTCCTCAGAAGCATGAGTGTGTTCCCCAGCAGCACCCAAACAGACCGACGGAGGGGGAAACTGTTTGTGCAAACTGCTCATTTGTACATAACTATAATACTGAGACACAAAATGATACAAACTAAAATAGAATGTCATGAAGCATTCGATGCAGTTTTCCTCAGTGAAACCATCATCAGGCCACAAAAGCTGAAGGTTTTTGATATTTCAGTCAAACAGCAGCAAACTGCTGTCGGTCTGTTGTTTGCTCCGCTCCCCAAACTAATCTGGTTTAATCCCAACAGGAATCCAGCAAACTAACCTCTAAATCTAAAATCTGAGCACGCAGCTTTTCATTACTTCCATATTAGAGCTCCGTGGTAATACGGCTCGATTTAACACAGCAGCTAATGTCCCCAAAAGAGCTCTGAGTGTCTCAGGGTGCTAACGTGTGCAGCACACACCGAGTTCATGAAGGTCTAAAAGTGTGCAAACACCAATTTATGAAGTCGGGATTCACCAGGATTCATCTTCCACAACAAGTTTCCTGTTGGAATCTTAGTTCAGATTTAAACTTTACAAACACGACAGCACAGCAGTAAATACTGAAAACCAAAGAAGACACTGACACAGTGAGGTGTTTCCTAACCCTGAACAGGTGAGCTGAGACCAGCTGGAGGTTAAGTGGGAAGCAGCAGTGATGCCATCCTCACCCTGCTGTGAGGATCTAGATGTGTCGGTCAGTTTTGAAGTCTTTGTTTTTGTTCTTCGCATTAAAAATAAAGAAAATCCTTTAAATAAGTCAAATGGTAAATGGCCTGCATTTGTATAGCGCTTTACTTAGTCCCTAAGGACCCCAAAGCACTTTACACTACATTCAGTCATTCACACATTCACACACTGGTGATGGCAGCTACATTGTAGCCACAGCTGCTCTGGGGCGCACTGACAGAGGCGAGGCTGCCGGACACTGGCACCACCGGGCCCTCTGACCACCACCAGTTGCCTACTGGTGGTGGTCATTTACCATTTACCATCTTTAAATAAGTCAGTGCCTGAGCAGTTTTGGACTGAGAACCAGAATTCACGCTGTCTTTGTGTTTCTTCAGACTTATTTAATCTCCTTCGTCCATCCGTCAGAGTGCGAAACCTCTAATCTCTGGTGTCACCTAAGGACAAACTGCTGAGCTTAAAAACGCGACAGGAGGTTTGTAAACCTGAAAACCTTCTTTTAAACACACACACTCCTCTGAAAGACGAGTGTAGCCACCGCCACCACAAAAGCACCCAAACATGAGCAGAAAGAGCCGAGAGCGGGGCTGCCGGTGGCTGTTGTGTCTCTAAACCAAACACTGAGTGTCTGAACAGCAGCCAAGCCAGAAGGGGCAACCGGCGAGCCAACAACGCCGGTCCTCATGGCAACCGTAGTAGTAGTAGCAGCGAAAGAAAGAAAATCGAGCTATTCAGAGAATGCACAACAACGTTTAATGTGTTACTCAACTGTGTGTCTAACACTGGAGGTGGGTGGAGTTTGGTGATACGTAACAGCTGGTGTGAGAGGATGCGTGGCCGCACCGTTCAAAGAACACAAACATGCAGAGCAGCGAATCTACAAACACCACAAGGAGGATGATGTCATCATCACAGACTGTATATAAAAGATGGATGAAGCCTCAGGTCTGAAATGTAGAGCAAACGTATGAAACCTGCACTCTTTGAAATGAGCAGCAGGGGGCGACTCCTCTGAGCTCTGTCAGTCTTACTGAGAGAAAAATGATGATCCCATCAGCCACGACAGAGTCACCATAAAACAGCTTCACCTCACAGTGTCATTTACAAAAAGAAGACAGGACTCAAGGGAGGAAGGAGCAGAGAAAGGATGGAAGGAAGGAAGGAAAGAAAAAGACAAAAAAAAAACCCAAGGAAACGAAGGAAGGAAGGTTTTGAAAGCATCACTCAAAACATATATTTAAAAGAAGATTTAGAAAGAAGTTTTTCTTTTAAACATTTTTAAAACTGCTTTAAAAATCAGAGATTTGTGTAAATATTCGTTAGGAGTTCATCAGCCTTCAGTGTCGGTCCTCAGAAGGACAGACAGATATGTGTGTGTGTGTGTGTGTGTGTGTGTGTGTGTTCACACTGTAGCGATGGACCCAGGCCAGAGCGTCCCCAATGAGCACGCTCAGACCAGGGAAGAGCCCACCAATCAGAGCGCTGCTGCCACAGTTTTGCTGTCGCGGGGGGCCGCTGGCATCAATCAGGTCCTCAGGTACCTGCCAATAAAACACACACACACACACACACACTTTGTTTACTTGTTGTTTACCTCCTTCACTCTGCAGCAGCCAATTAGGGTTCAAAGAGAGACTCAGAAAGTTGCATCACTTAAAGGGTCAGTGAATCCAAGTTAATCAAATCAAAGCTTTTGTGCTTCAAAGTGAGAATCATTTTATGTAAGAAACACAAACTCAGTGAACTTCAGATAAAAAAGAAAGATTTTAGCAGCTTCATAATCAGAGCAGGCGACGAAGACACCGAGAGACAGTTAAAGTACAGCACAGTTACCTGGAGACAGCGAGGGTCTGCACCTGAGACACACTGCAGGGATTCAGCTCACACTGAGCATCAAAGTTTCATTCAACAGAAACCAGAAAGAGTTTTTACATCCATGTTTCTTCTTCAGGGATCTTCAATCCTTTTGTTTTTTTGATTACCACAACAATAAAACAAAAAACCTTGACAAAAACAACACAAACCAAACATAAAAATGTGCACAAAGTATGTAAAATTACAAAAGCATGTCAAAACTTTCAATTCTGTTATTAAAATGTAATGAAAAAAAAACAATAAAATCACTATCAGAACAAACAAAAAGACATCAAAAGCCACAAACTGATGTAAAATTATACGACAATAAATACATTACAATAAAGGTCCTTTATTGTACATGTCATAAATGTCACTTTAGGTCAGAACATGATGTGAAATGACAAAAAGTTGGCCAAAAAGATGCAAAAGATGGACACAAAATAACAAAATGACCTCAAAGAGCGATGAAATTCCCCCAAGACAAAAGTGAAATAGGCACAAAGTCACGTGAAATTACCTCCAAAAAGGCACCGACACATAAAACCAAAAACTGTCCACAAACAGATGTAATTATGCTAAAAAAAGATCGTAAAATGATGTGAAATCACAAAACTTTAAAAGATGACCTGAAGTGACAAAAGGAGGAGGAGCAAAAGCACCAAAATGACTTCAAAGAATATAAAATTAGAGGAAACAGACAGAAGATGAAACAACCAAGAGACACAAAAGCTGCTTTAATCTACCGTCACCTTGTGGCCACGGGAGGAACTACAGCTGTGGGATGAAGGGGAAACACTGGAGGAGCCTTTTACACTGAAGTGTTTCCTCCTTCTGACTGACCACAGTTTTTCTGGCCTCTGACGGAGGCTGCCGGGTTGGAAACACGCACAGAGTCAGAATGTCAGCTTCAGTGTGTACAAACTGACACAAAATACCCACAAACACAAACAAACACACAACACAACCAAAAACAGCATCAAAATCACCACAAAGTGGTTTAAAATATCTGGAAACACGGAGAAAATGGTGCAAAACGGGCAGAAAATGACAACAAAGTCATGCAGCATTAGCCAATCAAATCCCACAGAGACATAAAAGAACCAAAAACATCACAAAGAGACAAAAAATTATAATTAACAGTTGAGAAATCACAAAAAAATGACCACAAAATGAACCGTCTTACATCATTTAATCCTCACTGTGCACTAAGGGCTCCACAATGATGTAGAAAGCAAAGATAAATGACAGATGACAATAGAAGTAATTCACAGCATCTTCTTCAGTCCTGAAGGACACGATGAACGACCCTGAGCGCCCCCTCTGGCGCCACCTGGAGGACAAGCACACACCTGAGGTACTGCTTCTTCACCAGCTGCTTCTCATCACGCTCGTCACCAGGCGTGTGTCAGTGAGCCGTGTGATTGGCTCATTAGTCGGTATAAAAACAAAGGCAAGCAGCCAGCCAATCAGCACAAAGAAAACAGGCCTCTGCTTCGTAACATGCCCTGGGAGAGTGGTGGTCCAGCGAGTTGGAGTTGGAGCTGGACACGAAGATCAAACCCTGAAATAATAAACAGGACACAACCGAATTAAAGATTTAAAGTTAAACGCCAACAGCTCGGTGAGGCCGAAGGATCAGAGCCGATATTCTGATATATGAGCCGATGTTTTCTTTCAGGCACATTAAACATAATCAGAATTATTAGTGAGTTCTCATTAAGGCCGTAAGGAAGCGTGAACACTGTGTAAATAAGAGAGAGTGTGTGTGTGGGCTGCTGTGGTGAGCTGTGACCATGTGTTTGGTGGTTTCATCCCTTTAGTCTCAGCCGTGTTGCTGTCGGTGAGACTGAGAGCAGCTGATGGCTTTCACAGGTCTGCTGTGTGGGACGGGTCGAGTCCAGGTCACAACAGCAAAGTCATGACTCGAACACTTTCAACGGGAGCGTGAGGGAGCTCCAGCAGGTCAGAGAAACTGGGAACACCACCCCACCCCACCCGCTCACCGGCTGTGTGTTAAATTAATTTGTACTTTTCCGTCAGCTCGTCCCTGCAGCTGTCGTTGCCACAGACGCACAAAACAAGCGCTCCTCTGTCTGCTGAGACGTCATTATGTTTGTTTCCGTCTGTTGGCCGCATCAGGTAACAAAGCCGTCAAAGGGCCGTCCGAGGAGACGTGCACGGTCGTTAGCAGGAATCAAACCTGAGACCTCTCTGTCGTCCGTCAAACAGCAGCAAACCTCTGTCAGCGGATCAGATTCTCGGATCGTCTGACCTCAGACAAACTTCCCCACCGGCCTCGTGTTTATTTTAAGCTTTTTCTCATGAGTGCAGGTTAACATCACCGCGGCTGCTACTGTGCACTTTACTTTTTATTTTATTTTCATGGCTTCTGTGCTTCAAAAAGAAGTTCAGCTGTAAAAAAAAAAATAACTCACTGCTCAGTTGATCATTAAAGGTGGACATAGCCACGCCCCCTAGTTATCAAACTTAATACACAGCTATTATAGACCGTGGCTGTTTTTGTATGAGTCCGTAAACATGATTAAAGTTTTAACGAGGACAGACTTTAACGAGGGAGCCTCAAGTGGACATTAGAGGAACTGCAGCTTCTGGCACACCTGTGTTGCTCCTTGCTTCATGGTCAGCGTGACTTTTATTTTGAAACTTCTTTTCAATCAAGACTGGACTTAGTTACTCAGAGGCGCCTGTAACTTCTTTATTTCAAAAATGTGAACAATGTTTTCTTCTTTGCAAACACAGACAATATAAAAGACGCCAAAGTGAAGCTAACACAAAGGTGCCTTCTTTTAACAGCCAGCAGGGGGCGACTCATCTGGTTAAACAGGTTTGCTGTATAAAAACGACCCTCGCTCTGTGAACACAGGAAAGTCTCTCCTGTTGAGCTCCGAGTCGTACTGAAACCTTCAGACGACAGAAAAACTTTCATCCAAACTATCGAAGTACTCTATCTCATGAAACACTGCAGTACTACTGAAGTCTGCGAAATACATGTGTGTGTATTTTAACTCATTTTAACTCTTATTTCCATTAATATATATTTATGATGTATGCACTGCTCTGAGAGATGCTTCACATTGCATCGTTCACCTGTACATTAACTAAGGCCTTCTGTTCTATTCATTTTTTTGCTCATTTTAAAAGTCTGCAAGAAGAAGATTATCCAGGTTTGTTCACTGGCTAACCACTCTTCTGTTTTTGGACTGGTGTTTGAGACATGTCTGCTGAGCTCTTCAGCTTTTGAAACTTAGACTCGTTTTTGTACCTGAACTTTTGTGTTTCCCAGCTCTGTGCCGAGTCCTCCGTCTTTAGCCCAAGCCTGGTGAATATCCTGCAACCTTCAGCTGTTATTCAGGCACCAGTGGCTGCTCTCACTTCCCTCCATAAAAAATCAGAGCTGAGCCTGTGCTCCGCCAACTGTCCCCTTAAAGGAGATTAGAGTTCTCGGAGCGGAAAAGAAAGTGTTGCTCATTTGTCTCCCCGCAGGATTTTCTGTCCCGTCGGTCCGCCGTCCTGCTGACTCTGCGGTAACGACGTAAAGCTCCAGCTGATGATTCATGGATCGGATGACTCAGATCTTGTGAGTGAAGCTTCTCTGGGCCAAATCAAGCCGGTAGGATTCCCCCTGGATATTCCCTGCCGTCCTCGGTCTCACACCTCCAGCTTTCCTGGATCTCGCTGTTTACTCAGTCAGCTCTCACAGTGAAAGCTGAGCCGCGGCTCTCTGTGGATCTGCTCTGAAGGTTATTGGGAGGTCTGAAGGTAGTCAGACACCAAAACAAAGACACACAAAACTCTCATCACAGGAGTTTACCAATCTAGGAGCTGCTGTTAGCTACACCACCACTACGTCAGCAGTGGAAACACTGAAATGGACATGTGACCGTGGGCCTGTTCCGCTTCTCCTTGTTTCCTATTGTAAACATCTCCTGTTCATGTTGTTCGTGGCCAAAGTTTCTAATAAAGAGCTCAGACGGCTCTAAACACTCAGAGGCCAGTGTGCACTGAAGCTCCACCCACCAAGCTTTTAGTTTATGAGGGGCATCCAATCAGAAGAGCATTACCTTAAAGAGGAGGAGCTAAAACTGCTCATTTGAGACAGAGGATGAGCTGAGAGGACTGGTATATGATTCTATAAAGTAAGGATTATTTTGATTTGTGAATCATACAAAGCTACTCATACAAAGCAGTAAATGAGTGTAAGAAACTTCCTTGTGTTGTTCAGCATCCATCTTCTACCTTTAAGGCCTCATAAAATCCACATGGCTGAGTTATTTAAAAAACACCATAAGTGTGTGTTTACTCAGGTAATTTCTGCTGTAAAAATTTGAATATTCTAAATATTTTTACATGGGTGTGTATGAGAACGGACTCTAGTGGACATTTGAGGAACTGCAGCTGTTGGCTCTTCATGCTGCTTTGATGGACAGATTTCACCAGCTGATTGTGAACAAACTAAAGAGCTTCAGAGCTTCTGCTGGCTTCAGGACATCGAGGATAATATCCCGAAGCTTCTGAGGGTTAAAGCATTGATGCGGTGTCACCATCGCGAGTCAGGCTTTGAATACGTCAGCTGACCTGATTTGCTAATAACCTTTTTAATTATCTTTGTGACAGCTGAATTCTTGGCACGATGCTGCTTTGCCAAAGTGTTTCGTCAGCCATGTTGGCTCCACAAGCCCGCTCCCTGACCCTTGCTGCAGGTAACTGTGTTGTCTCTGTTGTCAGGGTGATGTTACTGATGACTCTGGTCCAAAAAGGGCAAACAATGACTCACCTGAAGCGTCACTAATTTCTCACTTTTTAATGTTCCTGTTAGTTTAACCGCTCCTGATTCCTGTTCAGCCAAGTGAATCAGCTGACAGAGCCCAACCGTTTCCACGTAACGTACGAGAGCAGCAGCTTGACCGACAATAAGTGCATTATATGAGCATTCCAGTAAGTAATCAAATAACCAGCACTCGGACATCACGCCACAAAATCAGTAAAATAACTGCAACACAGATCCACTGTGATGGAGACACACCTGTAAAGCTTAGAAATAGAGTTGGATGCTAAAGGCCTTTTCAGGCAGGACGTAGCATGTAGCAAACATGTCTCGACAAACTTAAGCATGCCAGGTTTGTTTAGACAGTAAAGCAGCTTGTTGTACTAAGGTAGGAAAAGTGTGTGGTTTAGACAGGGGTCGCATCTTATATTAGTGGGTGATAAAAAATCACACAAACAATGAAGCTAGCAGTTAGCACAGCGTATGCTACTGCCTGTGTTAAAGGGCCATAACACCACCAAACAGCAGACGCTGTTCTCCCAGCACAACACAGACTCCAACACAAACTGCACATGAGGACAGAAACTAAATCTCTCACAGGTTTTCACAGAAACTATTTCAGACAACATTAAGGTTAGTGGGCTAGCTTGGCTAACCATAACGTCATTGCTAGAAAATGACTTTTGTTAACTTTTGTTTTAACTGGCTCATAACACAATTTTGTGACTATTTGTTTTTCACTCAATAATTTAAAGAAAATGAAATTCATTACAGCGTCTGCTCGTTCAGATCCAGTTTGGTATTGGACCTGGTTTGACTTCACAGAACCGCCACAGAAGATAGGACTCTGTGCAGTCCTGTGAAAAACTATGAACACCTTCACTGCTTCCATAGGAATTAAAAGATAAGTAGGACATGACCACCTCAGGTGGATTTAACACAATTCCACAACCTTCCCACGAGTGGTCTCCGCAAAGTCACCCCATCAAACCCAAAAGCTCCATCTCAGACTATACAGGTCTCAGTTAGCATGTTAAAGGTTAAAGTTCATGACGGCATGGTTAGCGATAGAGTGAACAAATATGGCTCGTTTGAAAATCCATAAAGAATCAAAGTGCTGCAGAGCTCAGAGAGCTGTGCATGGATAAATGCTGCGCACGTCAATAAACTGAAGCAACACTGTGAAGACGAGAGGACCAGAAGTCCTCCACAATAATGCAACAGACTCATAAAGTCACACTTTACTGTTATTTCAGGTTATTGGTGCTAAAGCAGGTTCTGTGAGCTCAGTTATTCACAGCACTGCAGACTTATAGGCTCCTGTATTTAGACTCGTGTGTCCTGCTCAAAGGGCAACAGGAAGGAAAGAAATGAGTGCTAAGATGACATCACCTCGAGCAGAGAAGGTCATGGACTAATTAAAGGGTGATTGGTTGGGGGATGGTGGTCTTATTATTAGCGTATTAGCTGCAGTGTCATTACCGTTATTAACCCAGGTGTGTTTTCTCAATGACCAAATCCTCCATCCCGAACAGACGGATGGGTGGAACAGAGGTCGTACGACTTCGAGGGGATAAGTGGGAGAGAGCCCTGTTGCCATAGCAACAGAAACACAAAGAAGATGGGGATCAACTTCGAGTTCACGGCAGGACAGAAAAACACGTCGCCGTATGACCTCATCCTAACTTTGACACGACACTCCTGACACGAAACTGCACGCCAGCAGAGGAATGTGATTGGTTCTACTTCTGCAGACACTTCCTGTCCAAGATGGCTTCTCTTTATTATTAATACTGTAAACATAACTGCATCAGTCAGTGTAGCAGCAGCATGTTTCTGCTACTCATCAAAGAGTCTGACAGCAGTTTGGGTTTTGTTGTTTTTTGTACCACTTTGTGTTTCTTAGTTGTTATTTGTGATGCAAAAGAACTACAAATTGTTTGGTTTCAAAACTATTTGCATCTTTTTTTCTTATTTTTGTGTCTCTGTTGGTACTTGGTGGGAGTTTTGTCTCTTTTTGCTGTTGTTTTGCAGCAGTCATGAGCTTTATGCACAGTTTCTTTGGCGGCCCATTCTCGTGTTTGCTTTCTGTTTCTTGTGCTTCCAAAGTCTGCCTCGGTGAACCTGCAGACCCGCTCGGGTTGCAGACATTTAATGTTTCTCTGGGAGAGATCTGATGTCTCGTGTGGAGTGCGATCAGAGCACACGAATGGTGCAGTTGGAGAACAGAGACGAGTCTGAATGTGTTTATTTTAAAAACTGACCTTCAGGAAGAAACTGAGAGCAGGGAGGACGGAGGGAGGCGTGATTGCTCCCAGGAGCTTTCATTAACAGGTAATGGACCTGATGATGACATCTTACACACATGATGGTGGAAAAGAAGAACAGGAAGTGATGCCACTGGAGCAGAGGCTGCTGATTGGATAGGAGAT
This sequence comes from Oreochromis aureus, assembly GCF_013358895.1. NCBI lineage: Eukaryota > Metazoa > Chordata > Actinopteri > Cichliformes > Cichlidae > Oreochromis > Oreochromis aureus. The sequence continues at coordinate 2,321,983 of NC_052955.1, read as the reverse complement.
TCCCAGGCAGCTGCAATAAAACCTGATGTGTGAAGCCAGAAGAAGACACAGAAACAGAGCGAGGCGACGCAGCAGAGATCAGCTCCACACTGAAGGTACAAACATGCGTGTGTGTGTGTGTGTGAGAGAGAGAGAGACACAGGTGTGCGCAGGTGCAAATTAATGCCAGTTCCCAATGTTTTCTATTTAAATTTAAATTCCTTTCAGAGTCAAAGTTTTCTGCTTGCAGTTTTCTGTGAGTGAGCTGTTTGCTACTTCTTTCTGTCATCTTTGATTTTTTCTGCCAACCTTCTGTGAAACTGAAAACCTTGTGTTTGCAAGATCTCACTTATGATTTCTGGCTGAGAAAACAGAGACTTGGACAGGTGAACATGCATTAAATATGTCTTTAAATCTTCACACGAGCAGCGTTTAGCACTGAAAATAAGACCTGGAGATGAAGTAGCACGCTCTTCTCAGAGGAAGTGTAAAAAATTTGATGCTTCAGTCTGCTGCTGGGCTGCAAGGATATTTTTGTGAATGGAAGAATTTGCAGTGTAAGAGTGTGTGTGTGTGTGTTTGTCCTCACACGTGCATGAATGAGAGAGCTGGAGCTCCTCAGCATCAGCAGCAGGTGTGAAGAGGAGCATGCACAAACCTTTGTGCATCGTCAGGAATGTATGTGAGTGACGCAACACAACAACAAGTGTTTGTTTCTGCGTGTCTGTTTGCAGGGGACACTGTGTGTGTGTGTGTGTGTGTGTGTGTGCAGGAGTGTCAGTGAGTGTGCATGTGACGGTCAAAAAGGCATTTATTTGCAGGGATGGAAAATGCTAAAATTAGCCGATGTTGCTGGACAATACACTTACACCCATCAGCCGAGCTAAAAGTGCTCCCCTCCTCATGTGTGTGTATTTAAAACCATTGTTGTGAGGACGCTTTGGTTCCTCTGAGAGGTCAGACCTGGTTTGGGGGCCTGAAACTATCAGACTGAGCTCTTTCTGCTGATGTCATAGTGCCGTCATTACAGTCTTTGTGAAAAACCACACTCTGTAAACAAAAGATGGACATGTGCACATGACATCACTCACTTTCAAATGCAGATCTCATTGATTATATACACAGATATAAAGTAATGAAAGTACTATTACTCCCATAAGTGGAGGAGAGTGTTTCGATCACGTTAACGCTGCAGCTGAGCTGGTTTTAAATGCACTCATTACATGCTAATGCAGAAGAGAAAAGGTAAAACTGGGAAGTTAGATAGTAATGTAATTACTCTGTGTTTTTGAGTTCCTTTGCACCAGTTCAGAGAAGCATTACGTTTGCCTGACTGATCGTTTCAGATGCAGTTCTGCTTCTGTTTGCTGCTCCCCGGCCTCCTGTCCTTCACTCTGCTCCGCTGCAGCGTCGACGGCCTCAGAGTCCAACCGCAACCTGCTCGGGTCAGTGTGCGCGTGTACACACACACACACACACACACACACACACACACACACACACACACACACACTCCGGCTCGGGGACTCATTTGACTCCTAAAACCCATTTTCAAACAGCCCTGACCAAAAAGTCCTCACAGTGCTCTGATGTCCCCATAATGCAGAAACGTCATCACAGTTCATAGATCGCACTGATCCACTCACACGCGTGCATGTCTTTCTATCTTTCTTTTTACTTTCTTTCAAATACTTATAAATACTGTGAGAAAGTACTTTTACATCATGTACTTCAGGTAAACTTTATAAGTACTTCTATTAGGCAGGATCCCGTCACACCATCACGAGGGCCAAAACAAGCAGCTCCTCCCTCGAGGGCTCGGTGCTGATATCAGATGGCGTGAGGCGGCGGGGAGGGAAAGCTGAAGCGTTTTTCTGTTTAGTCTGGATGACACGAGATCTGTCGGAGTCATCTGAGGCAGCAGGCGGACAGGAAGTGAGACACTGCTCGCTGCCGGGGCCGTGGCGTGAGAGACGGGCTTCAGTGTGGAGGCGTAACGTGCAAAAACACAGCTCAGTGTTTTCCATATGGAGACTCCCTCATTGAAAATAAAGATGGAGGCGGTGTCGGAGGCTTTTCACAGCATCCCCTTGATTCACGTTTTTATCAGCAGACCAAAGTTCCCAGTAATCAGGAGGCATGCATGTTCACGTGTTAAAGGACAGGAAGTCCTTAAAACTGGACAGGAAGCACTGGATCAGACTCACACTCCTTTCCTTGGATATCATGTACAAAACCTTCAGCTCTAAGCCTTATCCCAGACAGTTTCACATTTCCTCTCGTACTCTCCTCATTTTCAGTAGATAAACTTGTTACACCTTTATCTGTTCCAGCAGGTAGACCAGCCCATTTTGAGGTTTCATGCGGCCCCTCAGTCTCGCCCTGTAGGTGTGAAGGTGGGGGAGGAGCTGACAGCAAAACTGCTCCAATCGGATCACCAAATGAGGATGGAAAATGATGTCATGGAGCCAAAGAGGAAGAGGAGCTTTCCCATCAACAACGTCCCACTGGACCGCCTGTCCATCAGCTCCATGGAAACGAAGCAGCAAGGGTCAAACAAGCAGAGGTAGTCACCTGTGAGAACACCTGAGAACACCTGAGACGCAGGGATAAGTCTAACGTCTCCATGTTCTTCTGTCTGCAGCAAGGTGGTGGAGTCACCACGGCGACGACTCAATCCACCGCCCATTGACAGAATCGGGATGGGTCGTCTGCCAAACGGCAGAGGATAGGCCACACCCCCTCCATCTGAAAGCCCACTCTCCCCCCACGCTCTCACTGGACAGGTGCAGAACTGCATGTGACTCATTTTCATAAAAGCATCAGTAAAAAAACACTAAAATGGTCCTTTATCTCTACAGATGCATGAAACAGCCAATCACCTGCTGAACCACGCCCACCTGACACCCTCACTTCACCTGGACAGCCCAACACAAAGCACGACTGTTCAATGATGGTGCGTTCAGATGCAGCTCCGTAAATTCGGCACACATAGAAATGAAGTGTTTTCAGCGACACCTGCGATTTGCTTCCATGGCAACTCGTTTTAACAAAAATTTTATTTACCTGTAAAACTTACAGGTAAACAAAACTTTTATTTTTTTTATATGCTGAATTTAATCAAAGTGAATTATGTAATGTGAGCAAATCTCAGATTAGCAGCACCAACAGATATCCTGAAGTATGAGATTAAATATACTTAGTTTCCACCAATGAGAAGCTTTGATTTCAGATTTATTGAGAAATAAATTCGTTACAACTTTGAAATTTGTATTTGGAGAAAATCAGAGCTCAGATCTCAGAAAGATCAAATCATCAGAATCGAGCACCTTTGAGTTTAATAACAATAATTTGGATGTTTTGGGTTTTTTCATTTATAAAGTTTTCCATCTTTTTGATTCTTTACATTTAATATATAATTTAAAAAATTGAAGGTTAGAGTTTGAACATTTTAACCTCGTTAGGATTAGCGTTAGGGAATGATAATGCTGCAGTTTTCCGAGTGTCACCTGAATGCACCATCGTCGCCGCCCCCTGCTGTTGGGACCCTGACTGGAGGCATTGTTGCCTCGACTCCCCTCGCAATCGTCCGACACCAATCGAGTTTCCTCCTTGCACGTTTGTCTCAGAGTTGTGCAGCAGGACTCTGGGTTTCCACAGCAACGGCACATTTCTGCTGCGACCGTAAACAGTGGACATAGCTACTGTTACGTCACCTCAAAGTCACAAGATTAGCATTTTCACAGTCAACCCCTTAGTTGCAAAGCAGACTTCCTGTTCAATATGACCCAAGATGAGCAACTGAGTCCATCACCTCAGCAGCAAAGTGTTTCCAAAGGTCAGAGGTCAAAGTTCTACAGCACTGGAAGTCTTTTTGCAACCACAGCAGTCGCCACCTGGTGGCTGTTAGATAGAATGCGGGTTTAACTCTTCAGCATTAGTTTTATTTCCCTGACCAGGAAGCTACATCCATGTTTTATACCATCTATGACTGTAACACATCTAAATTTTCTAAACTTGAAATGAGAAAAAAAAAAAAAAAGTCCAAAAAGAGGTTTAAACGTCCGAGTGCCGCTGCAGTGGAAACCGTCCTGCTCACTGACTCTGTTCTGATGTGCTTCTTCCTGCCTGAGTTTAACTGTGCTTAATAAAAAGAAAATGACAAAGTTCTGACTGTGACTGATTTCTTCTCTTTTTCAACCCCTTGAGGATTTTAGATCATGTGCTAAAAGCTACAGTTCCACTAATGTCCACTAGAGGCTCCACCAGTGAGTCCCTCCCCATTCTCCCAGAAATAAACAAGCGTACAGCCAGGTGAGTTTCTGTTGAGTCTTTATTACGAAAAAGATCATGTGATCCAGAACAGTGCACACAGAACGGCTGGTTCACACAGTCCACGGATGATCTGGATCAATCAGAGTCCCAGCATTTCCTGTGTGAACTCATCCACCAAGGACTTCTGTACAGCTGCTATGGGAGCAGAGAAGGGACATAATGGACCGGACTATCAGCAAAATACAAACACCTTCACATTCAGAGACGGAGAGCACAGACGAGACTTCACCCTCAAATCCAAACCAGAGAACTTGAATGTACTCTGGACAAGAAACTCCAAAATGATCCCCTAATTACGCAAGACGCTCATCTTTAACCCAGCAACTCTGTCAGCGCATGGCAGTTTACTTATTCAAGCGTTTTCAAAATATATTTAGAAAGAAAGAAAGCTAACTACTAATACAAGCGAATACCACAGAGCAGTTTAGTCTTTAAACGTAGGCAAATAGCTTGAAGCTTACATAAGAATACAGATGTTTAGGACAATGCTAGCTCACAGCTAATATTAGCTATTCTTAAGAACACAGCCATGTATGTCAGATGAGATAACGCTAATGTGAGCCAAAATGCTCATATGCTTAAAATCAACATTTTAGCTGCAATGCTACCAGCAAAAATCAATGCCTTTGTTAAATTAGCTTTACCTCAGGTCAGTGCTAACATGCTAACTTCCAAAACTGGGCTAAGAGATAAATATAAATAAAATTAGCTTCACCTCCAAACCAGCTAAGATAATAACAGTCTAATTTGCTGACTGCTAAAAATAGCTGTCAGCTTTGAGGTGAACCCAACATTAGCTAATATGATAGTCTTTGTGTAATTAATTTGTTTTTCCTGATATAGCTCAATGCTAGCTACCAAAACAGCCAGTTAATAAAACTAAAACGGCTTTGATGTTAGTTTCACTTTGAAGCCGTCACAGTCACCTATGTTAACCATTCCTTAGAACTATTAAGGTCTATAGCATTAGCTTAAATTACTGATATCTGCATTATTGATAGCTAGAAACCATTAAGGGTTACTTCAAAACATGTGATCACTAACTCAACCCAATGAACCACCACTTTTAAAATTTAAAGGTGAACAACTATGTTATACTTAAAAGAACACAAGAAAGTAAAGTGACAGGGCTGATAATAATATATGGCCATAGTTCAATATTCACTGTTAACATATAGATAAACATGAATGTTGGCTTAGCAGGCTTGGGGGTAAAGCTAATATAAAGCTAGCATCCAAGTTTAGGGATCCAGTTGTTTTATAGCTAATGCTAACATAAGCTAATAATACAGACCTTAATAGTTTTGACTAAGGTTAACATAGCTAGCTAATATAAGCTATTGCTACACGTTTTGGGGTTTTTTTTTTTTAGACAAAGCTAATATAGATTGCTAACAATAACATCGTAATTTTTGTTACGCTAGCTTTAGACTCAAGTCAACTCACTCAGAGCTGAGATAAAGCTAAAATAGTAAGCTATTTTTACACATTTTATTAGCTCTGTAGCATAGCAAATGTAGATGACTGCTAACGTGACTCAGCTTTTGATAAGACATCAAATGTAACAGCTTCATCTTAGAATAAATGCCAACACTCGCTAACATTTTAGACTATAAGATAAAAATGCTTCCAATATTGCCAATAATGAACAAAAACAAGAAAATACTATTTGATGCCAATATTGGTTAACACTAACTATAGTTGATTTTTGGGTCAAGCTAATCAAGCTAACTGCTAACACAAGTTAAATAATAAAGCGAATAATTAAACTGACTGTTAGCATTAGGAAACGTTATTTTTGGATCATTTTGGAGTATTTCATGTGTTTTGTTCAGAGAACAGACAGGTTTACAGCAGATAACACATTTGGACTGAAGCCAACATGGTCTGACCTCAGCCCCTTTATTCAGTAAGGCAGAGCTGGACCTGAGGAGGGCAAAGCTGCGGGTTTGTTCAGAAACAAAACATTAAAAAGTAAAAACGATAAATCCTACTGAGTTTAGAGCAGAAAAAACAAAAACAAATCAGAGCGGCATTCGATTGCCTTCCACGCTGATTTTAACAGCGTGACCCGTCTTCGTCAGGCGCCGGATGTCAGCAAATCTACGCATCTGTTTATCAACACGGGACAAATTCTTCCTCACCGGACCCTGGAGGCAGACAGACAGAACAGATGTTACAGGGTTTACATCTTGTAACCACACACTGAGGTAACAACACAAAGAGAACCGGTTTGTTTCGCACACATCACTGCTCATGCAGGAAGATGTTTCACACCTCGTTCAGATCAGATGGGAAGAGACTGTTTCTAAAGACCATTTACAGTTCAAAATAAGCTTTGTCTCACTCTGACCCCTCGCTCTGTGCGAAACAAGCTGCTTTAACTCCCCTCCTCCCTGAACATCTATTTGCTCCTGATTGGACAGCTTCTGGAAGCCTGCTGATGGCTGCTGCTGGACGTGTGGCTGATTCCGTATCAATCAAAGTGAAAACATTTCTTCCTCCGTGTCAGCTGACTCATTTCTACATTAAATGTATTTTATCTAATGAAGCCATGCAAACGTCAGCCTTCATACAGGTACACTGTCCCACACACGGCACACCCTCTCACCTGTTGAACGTTACTTCCTCTCTCTTAGTGATTATCCCTCTGTAGTGCAGTTTGGTCTTTATTAGGGTCAGAGGTCACAGTGCGATGCCCTGAGCTGGACGGCTCATACAGCGGGCAGGAAAATGATTCAACCCCCATCATTACATATGAGGTCACATGACCTCTGAGTGCATTATTTTTTTAAAGTTAAGGTTTTGGCCGTTGGTTATGACACGATCAGACGGTGTATCAGTGATTGGTCTGACGTTATGATGGAAGTCAGAGGTCTGAATGACTGAAGTGTGATCAATCGTGAGCTCTTCGCTGCGTTCAGTGAACTCTGTTTGGGGGTTGGATAACTTTGCCTCCACTGTACGTCTGCACACTGCAGGTGAGTCAGGTTCTTCACACCATGCAGACAGACTTACGGCCCCCTGCAGGGGAGCAGGGGAGCTACAGCGGCATTCGGTTTCCCTCTATGCTGATCTTCACAGCTCCCTGCGGCCGCCCCAATTTTCTCTGCTCGGCGAAACGCCGTTTGTGCTTCTCCAGCAGGCTGATGGCCTTCTTACAGCCGCTCTACAGAGGACCAATCACAGCTCAGCTCCTGACCTGACAGCAGGTAACTCCTTGTTCAGAGCTTTACAGTCAAATACAAGCGGAAAATAACCCGATGTCTGTTCCAGCACAAAAGTGTTTGTTTCACCTTTATTAACACTTCAGAAAACTGAGTGTTTATTTATTAGTTCTTTATTGTTATTCAAATTTTTTATTCATTAAAAACGTGTTTGCTTTTAGCGAGTTTTAAAATATAATGTTTAATTTTGGAATTTTGTATTTGTTATTCATTTTGTAAATCATGAATAAATAATTTGTTTGACACATTATTCAGTTATGAAAAAACTGAAACCAAATGTTAAACTCTGGATATTTCATAGGACTGTGCCTAAAGGGGGCGCTCTGCTCTTTAGTTGAAGTGTAGCCACGCCCCGAAGCACACGCTATCGGCCCATGTGACGACTCACCCTGCTGGAATCCACCTCCACGTTCCATTTGGGTCGAACCACGTAGTCTTTGTTCGAGGGCATTGGGACTCGAGCCCGGGCGCAGAACCCGGGGTCTCCGGGCCGCAGAGCTCTGTTGGGAGCAGGGGTTCAGGTTAATGAGGGTGGAATTTAAATTCCGAAACACAGCACAAAATTCCAGACGATAGAGGAAGAAGTTATGACACAAATCCCGCCCCCTGACCCCAGATGTCTGAGAACTTACTTCTCCTCTCCGGTCAGCTGCTTCTCCAGGTCTCTGCGAGGCGTCTGACCTCCAGAACTACAAACAGAAGAAGAAGACACGAAGTCAACTTCGAGTGTGAAGCGGCTCCACCGAGGCGCCTTGCAGGTTTCTGAGTGATGTTCTTCACCGGCTTAGCTTCCATGCTGTTAGCAGCACGTCACTCCTAGCGGGTTAGTCGGCGCCAAAACTTCCAGCACGAAACAAACTCAGCCCCGCCCAAGCTCCGCATCATCAGGGCAGTGAAACACACACGGCTAACACTGCCATTAGAGAAACAGCCTCCAGTCTCTGCTCTGTTTAACCCCTCTGTGCAGCAGCGCCCCTAATGTCTGCAGTGGATATTACAACTATCAGCAGCTGTGACTTTATGTCTTAGATTTGTTTGTGTCGCAGATAAGCACTGAAGCTGAAATAAGGCCGTCCTCCACTCTGGTGCAGTACCAGTCTCAACCACCAGGTGGCATCTAGTCCACCTGAAACATGCCCCAAATTATTCAAGCTCATGTTAGCGTTTCAAAGCAGACTTATTTTAGACGAGCTCAGACTGCAGGTCTAAAAGACGGGGGGAATGGGGGGGACGGGTCAGAGTGCTGCCACCTGGTGGTAAAAACAGAGCTACAAGAAGGGTTTGAATCAAAATATAAAATCTAGGCTTCAGTCATTTTTTTTTAGTTGAATCACTGAAATAAATGCAAAGTAACCGGCCAATTCTGCTTCATCTCACAAGCTCCGCCCACATTCTGTTTGTGAGGAGCAGCCAATCAAAAGATACTTAGAGGAGGCTTATTTTATACTGCAAATTATGCAAACAGACTCTATTGGAGTCCAAGAATGAAAAAGGAGCTGGAAATGAGCAGACCAGGCCACCTTTAAATCGCGCAGCTGCACTCATGAAGTCATTTAAGTCTCAGGGATTCATTCTTGTCACTTTGGTGCTGCTGTGGGTATCTGAGGAGTTACTAAGCTTTAGACAGAGGCATGTAAAACCTGCAGAAATGGGTTAAAGAAGGTAAACCTGGTCACTCAGTGCAACCATGCAACATCAGGACTGAACCTGGTTGGTGGAGAGAAGACGTCAGGTTCCTCTGCCCTCTCCACCTTCTGAGGCTGACTGGGGATGAGACGGAGGAAGAGGAGTGAAAGAGGAAAAACTACGCCTCATCCTAACTACGATCTTCAGAAATCACCTCACAATATTCAAAGAGAAGACCGAGAAAGGTTCAGCTTTCAAATGGGTTTCAGGTAAAGCCACGCTGAGTGAGTTTAGAGTGAACAATGGGGGGAATGCAGCTCACAGATATAGCAAACGCACTGAGGGGGGCGGGGGGTTTCCACCTGTACAAAACACCTGACAAACTCTGACACAAGCAGAAGATGGAAAATGAGGGTTAAACTGTTTTCAGGTGGGACAAACACCATCACATGACAGGAAGAGACCAGACATCAGCCCAGGGTGCCGGTCAGTAATGTAGTTACTGCATGGTTTGGATTACTCGCGCTGGAAAAGGTCTGAAATCTAACGACGGCTAACGGTGATTCTAATAAAGTCAAATATATGAGTTAGAGTAATTTTATGGATAATGTAAATAAAACTTAAATCCCTGCAGAGATGGAGCAGAAACAAGAATGTTAGTGTTGTCTGGGTGACGATGGAATCAGAGGTCGTCGCACATTGCGATCATCATTACCTTAGGCGCCGTCTCTGAGGCATCTGCTGATCCAGATCTCTCTGCTGCCGCTCTTCTCTCGTCATCCCCTTATAGTTTGACGTCAGACCGAAGATCGGCCGCGACCACTCGTCTGGAGACGACAAAGAGTTCAGAAACCGCGCCCTCTACGGTCAGACAGGAACTAGAGAAAAGGAGCTTGGCCTTACTGATGAGTTTGAGAGCGAGGTCTTTGTTGGCTCGAGACTCTTTGGGATGTTTGTACAGGAACATGACGGCCCGCCCGATGCCGCTGTGCTTCAGCGTCTCCTGACTCACGCTGGGTAGCTGCAGGACGAAACACACCATGAACGACTGAATCTTAGAGAGATGCAGCAGAAGAATGACGCGTCGCGTTCAGCGCTCACCTCCTGCAGTATCCTGAGCAGCTCCTCTCTGATCCTGAGAGCGGGCAGAGATTTGTCAGGAAGAGGGCTGATCCACTCTTTAATGGCCGACATCACGCCGCTGTCGATGAACGTCTCCTTCAAGTCCTGCCTGAGGGACAAACGACAAGAGTCTTCAATGCATTCAGGGAGGAGAAGGGCCAGCACGTTAGCCTTCTACTGTAAGCTAACACGGAGCTCTTACTTCTTCAGGTGCATGACGACCTGCGGCAGCAGCATGAGCTTCTTCAGCGCTGGTTTCTTCTGGCTGTTCAGAGCTCGATCTTCCTGCGAATAAAAACAAACACGCAGGTGAGGATCACAGCTCAGAGTTTTGCGAGGCTTTTATTTTGATTGAGTGAGAGCGGCGGTCGCACCTCGGCAGCCTCGTTCATCTTGGTGATCATGGCGTTGACCACGTCGTCGGCGTCGCTGATGAACGTGCCTCCATCGCGGTGCCGCCTCTTCTTGCTGTTCATGGCTTTCCTCCGGGCGAGCATGATGTCGAAGTCCGACATCATGCTAGTGCTACACACACACACACACACACACACACACACACTTTTAATAGCAGAAACACAACAACGCTCGTTTAAAATCGTGTTGCTGATCAGTAGACTCACTCTTGGCCGCTGCGGTCAATGCCCTCGTCAGAGTCTGACTCCTCCTCCTCCGCCTGCACCTTCTGCTTCGCCTTACCGTCGCCCTCCAGGTCCTCCTGGTTGAAACCCTGCAGGACGACAGTTTGTGAAACGGGAACCGCTCACGGGTGATCTCGCTTTTGTCTTTGAACAGAGACGCGATGACGAGGCTTACCGTGAACTCCTCCTCCTCCTCATCTCCAGACTCGCCAAAGATGTCTGCGATCATCTTCCTGCAACAGAACACGCACATCAGCTCCTGGCAGCCACAGAATTTAACTCTTTATTTTTAAATTAAAACTCTGCACGTGTGTTTTATTGCAGAGGGGATAGCTGCATCCCTCAGGCCATCCTGAGGAATTCTGCAGTTTCGTTCCTTGGTCATGTCTTTGGGAACTCTGGAATGAATTTCTGATTCTTCTTTGAGTTTTCTGTGAGGTGTTTGGACGTCAGCACTCACTCCTCCTGGTCTTCTCCGGAGTCGCTGTCGCTGCCAAACAGCGCTTTCTCATCCTTGTTCCCCGCCGCCTTCGCTCGGTCGTCCTCCTCGCTCTCGCTGTCTGAGCCGAGCTCTTTTAGTTTGGCTGCCAGACTTTTATCGGGACCCCCGAAGTCAGCGTCGCTGTCCGAGTTCTCATCGTCCGACACCGCCCGGCTCCTCTTCACCACTGAGGAGACCGTCGAGAGCAACAGACGTCACACAACAGCGCTGCTTTACCTCACAGCATCAACTTTTACTTTCAGCAGAGAAGCCAAATGTGGTTCCCGCTCCAACCATCAGGTCTGCATTACCTGGTTTCTCCGCCTTCTCCTCGTCCTCGTCCTCGCTGTCGGACAGGATGGCCTTCTTCCTCTTCACTGCAAACACAAAGCTCACTGGTTACTCACACAGCATCTAAAACGTAACTGAAATATTAACTGAACCGGCGAACGTGTCAGGTGACTCTGCAGCCCACGAACGACCGTCTGACCACAAGCACAACAGGCACCGAGCAGCTCGTTAAGGTGAAGTCTGTGAGAGAGCGTGTTTACCATTACTCAAAACGATCAGATGTTCTTTACTCGGTGAAGCACGCGTGATGTCAATTCAGTGTGTGTCACGCTTGTGTTCAGTGTGGCCCTGCTGGACGGGTACACCTTACCGCAGACTTGCTTCATGACGCGGCGATTTTTACCTGACAAACCCGGACAGTGTTGGGAAAGTTACTTTGAAAAAATAATTACTTATAGTTACTTCTTTAAAAAAGTAACTGAGTTACTATATTATCAAAGTAACTAATTACTAGGAAAAGTAACTATTGCATTAAATAAAAAAAATAAAATAAAATAAAAAAAAATAAACACACACAAAAAAAAAAATGTTTAACCCTCTGGGGTCCAGAGTGTTGACTTTTGATTTCACCTTTAAAAACATCTCGCCTCGAGACTTCCCGATGGTGAGGAAACTGGTTGCAGCATAATCTTTCAGGTACCCCTTGAAAACTGACATGTTATAACACAACTAAGAATATTCATAGTAGTATACCAGGGGGTAACAAGAGAAAGACAAGAGGAATTCGGCAACAAAGTGCGGAGGAAGGAGTTTTTTCACCGAAAGAAGTTGATGGTGCTAGCAAGCTAAAGCTACACGGAGCTATGGAGGCAATTGAAGCTAACATTCTCGCTGAGCTGAAAGAAGTCCAGGATAATTTGAAAAGAAAAATAGCGGAAAAGACTGGGCTTGTGAAAACAGAAATGTCGGAGTTTAGGAAAGAAGTGGGGCAACGGCTTGACGAAATTGTCACGGACATGAAAGAGGTAACAAGCAGGATCGAGGAGGTCAAACAGAGTAACCGAGGTGGAGGAGGTCACAGTCGACCTTAAAGACGTGCTCGGCCATACTCTCCAGTTACAAGAGGACCTCCAGACACGTCTGTCCGACCTGGAAGCCCGCTCTCGCAGGAATAAAATACGTGTTCACGGGATACCAGAGGGTGAAGAAGGGGACAACATGCTCGAATTCATGGAGAATTTTATAAAGAAGGAACTGACCCTCTATGACACCAATCTGGGCATACAGCAGTTCCACCGCTCGCTCGGCCTCAAGCCACCACCGGGCTCCAACCCCAGGTCTATCGTGATTCATTGTTTGGAATACAAGACCAAGGACTTGGTGCTCCGTTCTGCGTGGACCAAAAAGGAAATACTGCTGAAAGGGAGGCGTGTGTATTTCGACCAAGACTATCCTAGTGACATTTTAGCTAAACGCAAAGCATACAACACGATCAGGAGGACTTTAAAAGAGAAGGGGCTCCGCTTCCAAACATTGTATCTGTCGAGACGGCGTGTTTTATGAAAACGGGCCCGTGATTTACAACAACACGCAAGACGCATCCGACGACATGGAGAAGAGGAAGTTGATGGAAAAGGGAGCAGACGACCCAATACCACGCATCCCCATACTCAAGCCGAGGACGCCCTTCTGGGAAAGAGCGAGCGGGGCGCCGCGGTGGACCCGGGAGGAACGGATGAAATACATCCAGGAAAAGCTCCAGGGATTCAAGCGTATGGATAGTAACACCTAATTTTTTTTCCCGCACCTGAGACTGCAGTTTTCCCCTGTAAAATAAGAGTAATAGGTTTGACCGCAGTTATGGGATGTTACTGACTTTCTCCAAGAGCGCTGCTATGATGAGCGGAGATTAGCAAGCAGCACTACGAGGGGCTCTCTGGGACTCTAGGGAGTCGCCTCTTTGTTTTGAAGTTGGACGTACACTTCATAATTGGAAGTCATATATGCTATTTGTTCAGGTATGTTGTTCCTTTGTTCTGCAGACCCACATTTTCTTTTCAGAGCACCTAGAGATTTACAGGTATTGTGTATTTTCCTTTTGCTGATGGAGATCAGACAACAATATAAGGTAATTACACTCAACGTTAATGGTTTACATAACCTCATTAAAAGAAACAAAGCTCTTGCTAAAATGAAACGAGAAAAAGAACATAATTTTCTGGCAAGAAACACATCTTTCTGCCACCGAGCAAAAAAACCCTGTGTAAAATGGGGTTTAAAAATGTGTATTATTCCTCGCATAAAAAAAAAAAAAAAAAAAAACATTCTAGAGGAGTGGCCATCTTATTGTCTGACAGAGTACATTTCCAACTCTCCTCACAAATCAGAGATAAAGAGGGGCGTTATATACTGGTTAAAGGGTACACAGATCACAAGAAAGTTACATTGTTTAACGTGTACAGACCACCAGGGACTGATAGACATTTAATCAGGACCCTTTTTGAATTAATTGCAACAGAAATATCAGGCGTATTAATATGCGGCGGAGACTGGAATATTAACTTGAATCCATTTTTGGACACATCCAGCAAAACTAAACTGTCACAACCAGAAGCAGTATCTGTTAAAAGAATGCTTAAGGAATTAGGATTGGTTGATATATGAAGGGATTCGCACTCACTGGAAAAGAATTTTTTTTTTCCCCACATTCCCACCATATGTATTCAAGATTGGACTATTTTTTTATGTCACACTTTGATAAGCATAGAATTGTAAATTGTGATATAGGGGTGAGAGATATTTCGGACCATGCAGGGGTGTACTTGACACTCCATTTGGATTCAGATCGCAAAGAGACTTTATGGAGGCTCAATACTAGTACAGTAGTACTAAATAGAGCTGGGCGATATATCGAGTTTTTTAAAAATATCGATATATTTTTATATGAGATATAAGATGTGACAATATCCTTTATATCGATATAGTCTATGTTACGTTATAATTATAGTTGCGGAGCCGCAAGTTTGCCTCTCTTTCGTCCACTTTTGTCTTTACGCAACGCTACTCGACCTCGCCTCCCTTCACTGAACACAACTCCCCTCCTCCCCATCGCTTCACCTGCAGGCAGCGACAAGATGGACACGGCAAATCTCCGTTAATGAGTTACTGCGCATCGCCCGTGCGTGGGGCTGGACGGCGCCAACGTGTTAACGAGCTAACCACGCTAACCAGCTAGCCACGCTAACGAGCTAGCCACGCTAACGCCATGCACGGCCTGAAATCCTTTCATTTTCTCAAAAAGTTGACTGCGCGCCTTTATGTATGAATTCTGGTTGTGCTTGATGACCGCGAACCGATTTTATGTGATACACAGCGCCAGCAATCTGTCAAAAAATGTTTTAGTTCGACTTTGGTAAGCTACGGAGCTGCACCGCTTGATGGATTGTCGGAGCATTACGGCTACCGAGGAGCCTCGCGGAGTGATACGTGCTGTGCTTCAACGTAATATTACCGTACAGTGTGTATAAGGACCATAAATGGCTCCTGTTCAGAGACATGGTTACTGAAGCGGATTTCAAACTCCAGGCTGTCAGTCACGCAGTAGAAGTTGGGAACAGAGCAGCTGTGAAATCTGTCTTTGTTATTATGCTCAGCGCCTGTTAGTTTACATTTTGACTGCACAATTGTGAGCTCTTTGTTATGCACAAAACAACATAGTTTTTTTTATTTATAGAGCATCATTATTTAATAAATGCTCATAATTTATTTTTGAGTAGTTTTTTCATGTACATCTATGCTGTATGTTAATAAAAGTGCCTGTGTGACATCTGGGACACAGCTTTGACTAAGAACTCTCTTTTTGTTCTTACTTTATGGCTTTAAAAAAATATCGAGATATATATCTTATATCACCATCCAGCTAAAAAATATCGAGATATGAATTTTGGATCATATCGCCCAGCTCTAGTACTAAATGATGTAAAATTCTTAAAGTTTGTAAAAGTGACCTATTATACCCGACTGTACGCAGAACCACACAGGATAGATGTGCCCTCTGTTAATGCATTTCTTTCCTCACTTGATTTACCATCGATAGGAACAGAACAAAATAAAAGATTGACACAAACAATAACTGTGGGGGAGATTAACAAGGCCATTTCAAAATTGAAAGGTAATAAGATGGCCGGTGAGGATGGCTACCCAGCAGACTGGTACAAACACTTCAGAGATCTAGTAACCCCTCTGCTGAGGGATTGCTTTAACCATGTGCTTACAGGGGGGGAGATACCACCATCCTGGAAACGAGCAGTTATTTCAGTAACTCCCAAACTGGGTAAAAATAAAACAGAATGTGGTTCCTACAGGCCCATAACAGTCTTGAATATCGACTACAGGATATTTGCAACAATATTAGCTAAACGGTTGGAATTTATAACGCCGAACTAACGGATACAGATCAAACCGGTTTTGTTCGAAACAGGCAAACTCACGATAATGTGAGGTGGGCTCTCCATCTAATAAACAAAATGAAAAATATTGAATCAGTAGCTGTTAGTCTTGATGCCGAAAAGGCATTTGACTCTGTCTGCTGGAGATATCTTTATTTGGTTTTAACAGCCAAATCATCAGGTGCTTACAGTCTCAATATAACTCACCCACTGCCAGGATTAAAATTAATGGTGATTTAACAGATACACTACAACTAGAGAGAGGCTGTCGTCAGGGATGCCCTCACTGTCCCACTCTCTTTGCGCTATTCATTGAGCCCCTGGCGCAAGCTATCAGGGAATCTAAAGAGATTAGAGGTGTACTAATTAATTATATAATGTATAAAGTTGGTCTGTATGCTGACGATGTTCTCATAACGCTAACTAACCCGGAAATCAGTCTGCCTAATCTTCTTTCATTATTGAAAACATTTGGCATATATTCCAGATATAAATTACATTTACAGAAAACTCAGATTCTCTTATATAATTACCGCCCATCACAAGACATTCAAAAGATAGCCAAGTTTAACTGGAGTAACTCCTCTATAAAATATCTAGGAATCCATATACCCACAGATCTATGAATGCAATTATGTCCCACTGACATCAGAAATTAAGGCAAACCTACGGCGCTGGTCATTATTGCCAATGAATATGCACAATCGGATAGATAAAAAATGAATCTTTGCCAAAGCTTCTATTTGTTCCAGGCGCTGCCTATACACGTACCATCCAAGCAATTTAACGATTGGAATAGGATGATCTCTAATTTTATTTGGGCCAAACAAAAACCAAGGATAAAATTTCAGACGTTACAACTGCAAATGGACAAAGGTGGACTCGCTCTGCCGTGTCTTGAGGACTATTATAGGGCTGCACAGTTACGAGTGATGATTGGGTGGTGTGATCCAATGGCTAAATGGAAGGAGATAGATCAATCCTACAGTGAGACACCGCTTCAATCACTGCTTGGAGATCAACCACTCATTAAAAGACATATAGATGCAGACCTGCTCCCGACACTAATGAAAGGGCCCATAGAGATATGGCATAGGATACTCAAATATGAGAAAACTGAAAAAAGTGCCCGGACTTTACGATGGCCTTCTTACGATTTGGATTTTGCACCTGCAAACATGGATAAGAGATTTATACAGTGGTCACTGATCATAAGGGTATAACAGGCTACTGGAAGATCACAGATAAAAATGTACTAAAAGACTACCAGCAACTCCAGAGAAGTTTTTACTTGGAAAGACAGGATTTCTTTAGATACCTGCAGCTGAGGCACCATTACGACAGAAACATAAAATTCCTAGAAGAGGAGGCCACAGGTTGGTTAAAATCTTCCTTGACTCTTGTAAGGGGAATGCACCAAAGAGACAGATATCCAGATTATACAAATGTTTACAAACATGTTGGAATAATGACACAACGTACATCAAAGCTAGATGGGAAAAAGAGGCTGAAATAATAATACATGACGACAACTGGTTCAATATATGTAAGGCTGTGGTAATGACCGCAAGCTCAGGTCTATGGAGGGAATTTGCATGGAAAAACACGGTGCGCTTTTTTGTCACGCCTAAAGCTAAGAGTAAACAAAGTAAAGACCCTGACAAGGCTCAGTGTTGGAGGAACTGTGGATGTGTATCTGCAGGACATTTTCTTTTTTTTGGGAGTGTGGTAAGATTGTCCCCTACTGGCTAGTAGTGATCAAAGAAATCACTACCATGATGGGCTTGAACTTGGCCCCTGATTTCACTGTGTTTTATCTGTGATTTGCCCCAAGGACTGAGGATTTCAGACAAATATCTTTTATTGATATTATTGGCTGGTGCAAAGAAAGCCATAACTCGCAAATGGCTAAACGTGGATCCACCGTCATTTTTGGACTGGATAGGTATTATCAAGGAAACTTACACAATGGAGAGACTGACTTTTTCATTAAGACTTGCTGATAAATTTGAGAAGTACTGTAAAAAATGGGACCTTTACTTGAATGGAAAAATATTATAAACTCTTGTACCAAATGTATCATTGCTGTAATTCACCTATTTGATTTGATTGTACCATAAATGGGTGTGTCTTTTTCTTTTCTTTTTTTAAATGCGTCTTTGCTAGCCTAGATGCTCCGTACTTGTTAAGGGTCTGAATGTTTTGTAAAAAATATACAAAACTACCAATAAAAATAAAGTAAAAAAAACAAACAAAAAACCCCCCCATCTCGCCTCGTTTGGTTTCATCCTGTTCAACCTAATGTCTGAAGTTACTGTTATTTCTTTCATTTTGACACAAAACTGATCTGAAATCAGGCAAAAAACATTAAATCAGAGTAGAAAAAAAGTTATTTTTTACTGTAACAACCACAAACATGGTTAACGAATCATTTTCATAACTTGAAATATAAATTGTAAATTTTTAAAACCTTTGCACATTTTGCAAACAACAAAGTTATTTGCAGCTATTTACCTAAAAATGCAGCCAAGGTGCTTTTATATTTTTTATAACCATTTCTAACTATTTACAGAACAATCAAATAAGATGTCACAAATTATTTGTGCCACTCCAAAAAATAGTTTATGTCCACTGTAAGATGAAGGAGAACGCCACAGCCTGACACCTGCAGGTGTGTCGCTCCAGTGTTTACACTGTAATCTGTCTTTGGTGGCTTTTTGGAAAAAGTGTGACATTCAGCAGTCGCCTCATTGTTCTGACACACAACAAAACTACACACCAACTACACACCCCAAACACGCTAAACGTCACAAATCTCTCACATCTCAAAACTCGCCCCCTCTCTCTCTCTCGCCTCTGTCACTCCTAAAACTCCGCCTCCTTCTTAAACATCCGAATGCCATGTTGTCATATCATTTCTTGATTGGTCGACATGGTACATTTTTCCACCAATAGGAAAGGGGTGTTTTTTCTTTTTCTTGGTGCTTTGGAGCGCTTTCCTTAGAAACACAGTTTTTATGTTTCTTCTAAACATCTCAATTTTATTCAGAAAAAAACATGTCGTATATTTTTAATCATAACTCGGGTTTTTCATGGCCGATCAACACAACTTAAAAACTGATATATAGTTTAAAGTCAACACTTAACACAAAATTGGAGACTTGGGGTTGTTTTGAGTTGACATAGCATCTTGTTGCTATGTCATCTTAAATTGGTCATGTGATTGTTTTGCCCAGCCCCCTGGTAAACTGAAAATAGCTTCAACTGTCTGTGTTGACTAGAGATGGACTGATCTGATATTACGTATCGGTCCAATACTGACTTAAATTACTGGATCGGATATCGGAGAGAAATAAAAAATGTAATCCGATCCATTAAATATCATGTAAGCACTTCACAAAAGTTGCGACACGGCGTAACTCAGCTCATAACCTCGGAGCACGAACCAGATCGGAGCAGTATGCGTCATGTGATAGAGCAGCTGTGGCGTGCGAGACCTGTCGGTGGTCTGGTTGAGCATTTGTAGCCTCGCTACCAAACCGGCATTTCATCTCCGAGAAAGTTATCCCAGAGAGAAGTAAAGCAAGTGTAATATTATACTATATACTAATATACCCTAGTAAGCTATAGTACTTTTCCCTTTGGGAAGGTACCATCTGTGCAGTCTGCAATTCTGTAGAAGAAAGATGTTGAATCTATTTAATTATTCTTGAAAAATAATTGATTTCTGTGCATTTTTTTTTTTTTTACATGTGCATTAAATTAAAGTTGATTACGTCGATTAAGCATCCCGAGGAGGGGGGGGGTGGTTCCCTATTTTCTTTTGCTGGGAGTTTGCAACCCTATTAGTTAGGTTGCTTAATATTGCCGCTAAGTACTCTTTAAAATACCAGAATAGGGAGGATGGAGCAGGTTTAAGGTTATTAGATTGGTGTTTTTTTAAAAATTTGAGTATGAACTTATACAAAATGCAGCAAGATAATAAAAAAAAGATTTATTGATTAAAAAACACACTATATCGGATTCATATCGGTATCGGCAGATATCCAAATTTATGATATCGGTATTGGACATAAAAAAGTGGTATCGTGCCATCTCTAGTGTTGACAATAGTAACGAGTCCACAACGTAACAGCATTGTAACCATAGAAACAGTCATTAGTTTGATCGCTCATTAACGCCGTCACTCGGTCACTGAACCCGGAGCTGCTCGTTTACCTTCACGTTAATTTGAATCAAACTGATCCAATCAGGAAGTCCAGTGTTTCTGGAGTAACGACATCATTTCCTGTCAGAAAACGGTTAAACTGAAGTCTGCCTGGGGGCGTGGCTTACCTGGCTTCTCGTCGTCCTCATCGCTGTCGCCTCTCTGCTGCCTCTCCTCTTCCTCCTGCTGCTCTCCATCACTTCCTGCTGCAGCTTTCCTCCGCCCTCCCTCTTCCTCCTCCTCGCTGTCTGACTGCATCACCCCCTTCCACTTCTCCCCTCCTCCTTCCTCCTCCTGTTTCTCCTCCTCGTCCGAGTCTATCTGCGCCGCCTTGCGTCTGGCAGGTGTCTCTGTGTCAGAGTCACTGTCGGCGTTGGAGCGGCGCTCAGGGGACGCCATGGCTTTGGCGTCCTCGTTGTCAGAGTCGCTTTCTGCAGCCGCTTTGGGCCGCTCCTCCACATCCGAGCTGCTCCCTCTCCGCTTGGGAGGCGGCGACGCCCCTTCCTCGTTGTCAGATGCTCCGCGTTTGAGCGGCGATGAGGCCTCGTTGTCTGAGCCGCTCGTCCTGCGTTTCTCTGGCGACTCCTCCTCCTCCTCGGACGCGCTCATCCTGCGTTTCACTGAAGACGAGCCATCCTCATTGTCGCTGTCGGCGGGCCTCGGCGCTTCCGCCTCAGAGTCACTTTTGTCATCACGGTCCCCAGGGCCCTCGCCCTCCGAGTCGCTGTCGGCCCTGCGGCAGTCCTCGTTGTCGGAGCCGCTGGCCCCGCCACCTGTCACCATGGCGTCGTCCTCGTCGTTGCTGCCCTCGTCCTGACAAAAAGAAAGAAAGTTTATCAACCCGACCACGGCGCCTGCAGATGGTGTTAGTCATGACTTCATCTAAAAACGTTTAATGAGCAGCGATTACTGAAGAAGAAACGACTCCGTACAGCGCTTGTCATATTTACAGTCCGAACAGACCGGAGCCGCCATTATTCCTGCAAACAAACGCAACAAATACTAGGAAAGTGAGAAAAAACACCAGAGGGGTTTCATTACTTCATCACAGGCACATATACGTTTATCAAAATGCTGAAAACACAACAGGAACATGCTAAATTACCCGGACAGCCACCACCCAAAGGCGGATGCTGAGCCAGGATAAACGGATAACTTCCTTCAATCTTAGATCGATTCCTTCGTGCTACACGGCGCTCAGGTTTCTATCAGTCGCTCTTTATGGCGATTAATCGCTCTGTATAATTTTGCAGTGAATACAGAAAATAAGCTCCAATCTAATAAACATTGACTTGAATGAAGTGAATACGAACTTCAGTCACTGATTCATTGTCTTTATGTACCAGCATTGATCACAGCAGTAAAGCTCAGAGTCTGCATGTGTTCACTGTCTCCTGCTTCAGCTTCCTTTACAGGCCATCACATCAGATAACCCGCCTCCATCTCCTCCTCCTCCATCACACCAACCCTGTGCTTGTACTCCTTCACTACATCCATCAATCTTCTCTGAGCTCCTCTCTTCTCTTCCTGCCTGGCAGCTCCATCTTCATTATCCTTTGTCCAGTATATCCACCCTCCCTCCTCTGCACATGTCCAAACCATCTCAGCCTCTCTGACTCTGAGCCCCCCATGTCCTCCAGCTTGTCCAGGGAACACCGAGGCGGGAACACAGCTGGTGAGAGTTTACATCCCCACTCTCACCCATGTGACCATGGGTGAGAGTGGGGATGTAAAGAGGGACCAGTAAATCATAATCTCCACTTTTACTCTCAGCTCTCTCTTCACCACGACGTACCGGTACAGCGTCCACATCACTGCAGCCGCAGCACCAATCCATGTGTCGACCTCATGTTTTCCAGCTGTTGCAACATTTGTCTCTCTAACCTGTGAGTCTTTCAGCTCCTGTACGGATCTATCACCAACATGCTGGGAAAAACAACACTCGCATAATATCATACATACAGCGACCGGACTCTGGACAAGCAGAAGATGATTCAAGGATGGAAACAACAACCTTCAGGTCGCCAACGAGGTGCTCTAAAACCTCCTTTATCCCACACGGGTCCAAACATGGAAGATCAGCTGTCCATGTCCGTGTACATCCGTCTAATTTTGAAGTATGAGTTTCAGGCACTACTTAAAATGCAAAGACGACGTGAAACGGCTCAGAATAAACGTTTGAAAACTGATGATGTCAATGAATTATCTGCAGACTCAATGAGATGAATTCTGACCTCAGACCGGCGCCCGTCGCTCCTCATCTCCTCACCATCTGATGCTGGGTGTTCATCCTGAACCGGCGTGCCGCCTCCATCATCTGCAAGAACATATCCAGAACATTCATGTTAAATTCAGTCCTTTTTCAAAGCATTTATAAGAGCTGCAAAAAGTGCCAAGCTGGCAACGTGAAACTGAATAAAATAGAGTAAAAACTAAACAACAGCTTTCTCTGCATTCCCTTGATAAACTGCACTTCCAAAAAAAATAATCGTGCTTTTCAAGGATCATGGCTTATTAGGACTGGATAGAATATATGACAGCAGCAGTGAGATGTAGAAGATTACACTACAGTCACATCAGAATATCTACCGTGTTGTACATTAACTATCAAACAGGCTACAGCTTAGGAAACCTTTTTAGTGTTAAAAGGTAGGGCTGCTCAATTAATCGAATTTTAATCTAGATTACGATCTGGGTTTTCAACGATCATTAAAAATGACTGAGCCGATTATTAGCACCTCCCTCGTGCTTTACTCTCGCGCTGCTCCGTGTGGCAAATCGAGCGCACCTCTCTGCGTTTCGAACACGCGTCACAACAATTAAGAGGACCCGAGGGAAGCGAGGGAAGCTAAGCAGAAGTTATTTGGAGAGGAGAGGATAATGGCTGCTGAAGAAAGAATGCCGCTGGTTGAAAAGAGGTAAAACGACTTCAGTGGTGTGGAAACCAATGTTCCCTCTAAGCTGCGCACGTGCGCAATTGCGCACTGCTGGCACGGTCTCTGCGCACAGAAAATCTGCGTTGTGCACAAAAAAAATCTAACCTGAATTGAAATTAAAATTAAAACTTTAACAATTCTGTTTTGCAGTGTTAGTCAGTGACTGGCTGCTCCTGTATGGGATTAGAACGATGCCACCTTATCCTATAGTCCAGCCAATAATACGATTCACATTCGTTTATATACGCAGCCAATCAACGTGGTTGACAGGCTATGACAGCGTCCTTATGTGCCGACACCGGTGTTTTAGCGAGCAAAGCGGCGTGGCTGATGTGCAGTGAAGCCACGTTAATGACAACGTGTCAACCATTGGAGATGTGAGCAGGACAGACGGAACAACTGACGGAAAAAGTGTGGACTTTATACCAGTTTTTAAATTGTGTTGATCAGCCACGTAAAACCAGAGTTATGATAAAAATATCTGCAATGTTTGGTTTTCTTCCTGAATACTATCGTTGTTTATATTTACTGCGGAAGAAACGGTAAAAACGGCGTTTTATAAGGAAAACGCTGGAAAGCCTGTGAGCAAAAACAAAACCAAACCCCCCCCCCTTTCCTATTGGTCGAAAAAAAGTACCGTGTCGACCAATCAAAAATGATATGACAACGTGGCATCTAGTTGTTAAGAAACGGGGAAGTTTTAGGAGTGACGGCGTGTTCTGAGATGTGAGAGATTTGAGACGTTTAGCATAAATCTTGTGTAGTTAGTGTGTTAGTGTAGTGTGTAGTTTTTTTGTTGTGTGTCAGAACAAAGAGGCGACTGCTGAATGTTACAGGTGTTACAGCAGTGATACATCTCCTGTTGTCAGGCCTGCAGGTATCAGGCTGTTGTTCTCCTTTATCTCATAGTGGACAGAAATTAATTTTTGGAGTGGCACAAATAATTTGTGTGGCATCAGATTTGATGCAGAACAGCTGATTGTTCTGTAAATAGTTTGAAATGTTTATTTAAAAAAAAACCCTTGGCTGCATTAAAAAAAATAAATAGCTGCAAAAACTTTGTTGTTTGCCAAACTGAGTTACTTTTTTGAAGTAGTAACTATATAATTAATTGCCCAACATTGGTCATTATATGCTGTATTTTGCAGACAGAGTTACAGACTCTCTCCCAGACCACAGACTCATAATACAAGTCAGAGCTTTACAAAAAAAAAAAAAAAGAAAGAAAGTTGTTGTGTTTTCAAATTTGAGTTCAAGTTATTTTTACTTCCAATAGTGTTAACATACTACACAGGTCATGAACAAGATTTTTACATTTTCATTGTAAGTGGGCTAAAGCAGTTAATTAAAAGTAGTCTAACATAAATGTAAATGCTGTAATTTGATTATTTTAATAAACCATGCAACTTGGATGGATTAGATGCTGGCGTGACCACAGTGCACACGTCTGATGTTGCTCACAGTGGTCCAAGGGACGCTCAGGGAGTTTGTGTGTGATCCTCAGACACATGAAATATTTGAGGAACATTGGTGGAAACATTATGGGTTCATGAGTCAGACGTGGATCAAATATTGTGCAGTATTTTGAAGTTCACTAAACATAGATGTTAACATTTTTCATTTATTTTTTATATTGCAAACATTTGCACTGTAATCAGTATTTGCACACTATTTTACATTATTTTTTAACAATCTTTAAAGCCATTATTCAATACATTGTTATTGTTAAATAAATATCGTCAAATAATCGAGATCTCAATTTCAGTGAAAATAATCGTGATTATCATTTTTGCCATAATCGAGCAGCCCTATTAAAAGGTCTCCGTAATGATCACACGATGTCATCAGCTGGTCTGTAAACAGCTCAAAAACAAACACCTGGATCCTCTGCAGCTGTTTGCCAAACTTCACTTTAAAAGTGACTAATTTTAGGTTCATGGCTAACCGCGTGACAAAAACATCATAAAGCCCACCTACATGAGCAGACTTCATCTTTAAGGCTTTCGTATTGATTCGGCTCTCATTGGTATATCATGTCTAACCGGTTATATTGATTATGAAACGTTTGTTATGTAATCAGGCCAACAAACACTGATGGTTTAGCTTAGCTCTGTGCTAATCGACTGAAGGCCACTTTCTGCCGGGTTCGTGTTGGATGGCTCCGCTGGTTTCCTCCACGGATATAATGTTGAAACAACACAGCGTGTTTCACTCTTTTGGAGGTAAATGTGACGGAGAGCTAATGAGATGTTTGCCAGCCGGTCATGACGCTAAACCGGGACACGTTTGCTGGAAACTGGCGCCCATGCTGTCACTAACCCCGAAACACAAACAACGATCCCTCCGCGTGATCACAACCCACCTCTGCATCATGTTTATCGAGGACGCGCTCGTGGTGCTCGGATTCAGTTAGTACGTAGCTACTGCTGTTGGTGAGTACTGTCCTGTTAGTCGTTTAAATAGGAAACAAAGCAGAAGTGTTACCGGAGCGGTTCCCGGACATTAGATCGTCCTCCTCTCCGTCCATTTCCACGACGAAGAAAGCTTTGAGTTTGGGCTTGAATGCGGAAACTCCCCTCTGTCCGCTGGAAGAAATAAACCTGAACAAAGTAACGACGCTCTGAGAAAGATTACACCCACAGCTAGCCTCTGCTAGCCCACACAGCCAAAATGGTGACTACCTGCATCATATGAGCATGCGCAAAAGGATCGGTCGCTTCCTAATGAGGTAAACTGTCTTTTTTGAAAAAATAAACTTTATTAGTATGACAAATGACTCTAGAAAAAACAATACCAGAACATTGGCCGTTTAAGTATTTTTATTTATACTGCTTTGATTTTAATTGTACTGCCGAAAGTTTTTCTTTGTTTTGAACCGCGTGACACTGTCTGTTAAGAAACTCCAGCTGTAGTGTGACGTCTTAGACACGCGCCACAATCCACAGAGGATCCACGCGGACTCGGAGCTGTTTCGGTTTTTTCGGCTGGTTTGGTGCGTGTGAGTCCGGTGTGATGGGGGACCGGAGCCGGTTGTGCTCCGTGTGGCTCGGCTCGGAGACCGGGATCCTGAAGGGGGTCAGCCTGTCCCGGAAACAGGCCTTCAACTTCTGCAACACGAGCCACCTGAGCCGAGACCAGGAGGTCCGCGCGCTGTGCTGGGGGGACGCGGCGGAGAGCGAGCTGCTGGTGGGCTGCGTGGACGCCACCGTGAAGACGTTCAGCGTGGAGAAGGGCGCGTTCACCGAGAGCCGGCGCTGCGGGGACCCGGCGGAGGGCTGCTTCTCCGGGCTAGCGGCGCTGGGCGGCGGCGCACTGGTGACCTGCGCGGAGAGCGGTGTGCTGCGCGTGTGGAGGGAAGAGGGCGGCGACGAGCCCGTGACACAGCTGGACGCCGGGAAGAACGTGTGCAGGATGCGGCAGAGCCCGACGAACCCAAACAAGGTGGCCACCGGAGGGAAGGAGAACGGCCTGAAGATCTGGGACCTACAGAGGCCCGAGCAGCCCGCGTTCAGCGCCAAGAACCTCCGGGACGACTGGCTGGACCTCCGGCGGCCCTACTGGGTCCGGGACATGGCCTTCATCCCGGACTCCGACAAAGTGGTCACCTGCACGGGTTACCACCAGGTATGAAGCTGTGAATCACCCTCAGCCGGAAAAAACGTGTTTTTAAAGAAGACCCATTTAAAGTTTACTTTGGCCCGGGTTAAAGGTCAAGCTTATCACAAACATCTGGTTTGTGTGATCTTTAAACGTTCTTCTGGCTCAGAATTGGCTCAAAAGTATTTTTTTTCTATAAATCGGCTAACATTTGAGCAATATTAAAGAAACAACAACAAACTGTCTGAGTAAAACAAACTAAAGCTAAAGTAATGGATGATTTTATTATCAAGGCCATCGTCAGTTTTGTTTCGGACTGATTCCTCATCGGTTTCCTCCCCATTCAGAAGCTGTTTGATTTAAGGTTTACTTTCTCTTCTCTCATACATTTATGATCTTTAAAGTTTCCTCCAGGTTTACATACTACAAGTTTAAAGGGATATTCCACAAAATTATTAAGACAAAAACAGCACAACTAAAGTTAAAGTTTTGGATAATTTCTGAAATGTTTTAATAAATAATAATATTGATTTCATTTTGAGGTCTTCAGTATCTTCGGTGTTGATTCCTGATAAGTGGAAAAATTGCTTTTAGGTGTAAAAACAAATAAAATAATAATAATTAAGCAGCAGAAAATAAAGTTTAAATCTGTCAATTGATGACCTGCTTTGTTTTTTTTAAATAAAGTTATGTTGAAATTCTCTCTCAGGTGCACGTGTTCGACCCCTCGTCTCCTCAGAAGCGTCCTGTCCTGGAGGCGGAGTATGGCGAGTACCCGCTCACCGCTCTCTCTCTGACACCTGACGGCACAGCGGTGGCGGTGGGCAACACCCAGGGTCACATCGCCCTGCTGGACCTGAGGAAGGGGGTGGTGCGTGGCTGTCTCAAAGGGCTGGCGGGCGGCGTGCGGGGGCTTCAGTGCCACGCCTCCCAGCCGTTGGTGGCATCCTGCGGCCTGGACCGCTTCCTGCGCATCCACAGCCTGGAGGACCGCAAACTGCAGCACAAAGTCTACCTCAAGTCCCGCCTCAACTGCCTCCTGCTCGCCAGCCAAGACCTGGAGGAGGGAGGGGCAACTTCAGGGGAGGCGGAGTCTGAGGTAAAGGAGGAGGAAGACGAAGGTGATGATGTGTGGGACGCTATGGAGCGGGTGGAGGAGAGGCAGAAGAGGAAAACGACAGAAGACAAAGACACAAGGAAGAAGAGGAAGAAGGCACAGGACTGAGAGGCGTTTGAGGTGTGAGAGGACAGTGGGACGTTTAACCGCTGTAGCTGGTGGCTTGTAAGCAGCGTTTATTCAGATTGGAGGCCTTACTTTTATTTTGAAAAGCTTCAGGTACTGGGTAGATGTTTCTCACCTGTGAACAGGTAGAGTCTGCGTCTGCCTGGGGAGACAAATGTATGAGTGCCCTAAAACGTCTTTGTTGTTTTTTATGATTGTAATTATTGAAAATACACATGTGTAATTATGATTAAAGGAGTCTCTGCTTCCTGTGTCTGATCAAAGAGGTTAAATGTGCTGATGGAGCATCTCGGCTCCTGAGGAAAAACTGCAGCAGAGGAGAAAACGGTGGAAAAAACAATCCAGTTTTAATTCTGTGTTTGAACTTCAGAGCAGAGCGCTCAAACATGCGGCCCAGTGGATGGGTTTGCAGAATATGGGGAAAAAGGAGGGCTTCCAGTTTTTCACTGTTTTGTCCTTCTGACCTGGTAAGAGTCTGAGCTGTCGGGGTTCACGGCCTTAATGCTAACAGGTATTACCCAGACCATTTAAGTAACAGACAACTTCCTGTTTTTTATTTCAACTAAGGAACTCAATTCGAGGTTTTTAAGTGATAAATCTGACCCACTCAGGATCAGAGCTGTGTGGGGCTCATCCACAGTCAGTGAACGCAGCCTGAGCTGCTTGAAGGTGCGTTCACTGACACCAGCTGTGGGTCTGAGCAGCACACACAACTTGTTTTCAGTGTCTGATGGAAACATGGGATGAACTACAGTACTGTGCAAAAGTCCTGAGTCAGCACCATTTGCTTGTGATTGGCTGAAACAAACAGCCCCATTTACTGTGACACGTAAACAACAGACCTCTCCCAGCTGTGAACACAGAGCTGTGATTTCACACTGAGCTTGCTCTTAATAAATTAAATGTTCACTCAGCCCATCAGAAACACCAGAGACTTTATTTAAAACAAAAACAAAAAAAACTGACATTTTGAAATGATGTTAGGCCACGCCCCCTCACTCAGGTGAAGGTTTAGTCCCGGCTTGCTTTTTATTTCCACTTATCGGCTCGTGTTTGGATGTTTAATTTTTAAATGTTTTTTAGAGTTTCTGTGCTCGCAGGTGAGCAGAGGGTGGGCGGAGCTTGTGAAATCCACAGGTGGACAGGTATGAGTTACTGTAACAAACTGTATGTTTAAAACAGCTGGAGCTCAAAGTGTCGCGTAATTGGTGAGAACAAACAGCAGAGACTCTTCTTCAGTGGTTTTATTGAGCAGTAGCATCACAGCAATAACGAACGGCGTCATCGGCGTGATTTGACGCGTCCTGCTGTGTCGAACATTCAGTCAGAGACGAGTCGAGCCTCGCGGCCTCGTTCAGTCACACAAACAGTTAAAAACAGATAAGCAGCAAAAGTCTGAAATCCCTTTCGGACACACTGTTAAACACGGGGCATTAAGGGAGGTTATTAGATTCAACCCTGACGCTGCTTCTTCCTCCCACCGTACATCAGAGTTTCAGCGAAGCTCATCACGGCTTCACGCTCCGCCTGGAGACCAGCAGAGCTGCCGTCCGCGGGCGCTCGCTGGCACTCTCCGTCACAGCTCGGTAAAAACGTGGAAATGACAGCTAAATATTTACAGTAACAGCTGAAACGTTCACAGACATGTTTTTCTGGTTTCAGCTGTAAATATTACTGTGAAATACAGCAGAAGACACGAGGTAATAACTATCATGTATTAACATTACCTTCAAACGAGGGAGAACTTTAGATTTTGGATCAATTTAATCCTAATTTGTCCTAGAATGTAAAAACATGTTACCACATAAACGTCACTATATTAAAGATTTACCCCCAAATATTAAACACGTCTCCATTTTATTGTTCAAAGGGTTTCAGATTGTTAAAAATATTCTCTCGTCGTTAAAGAAATTTCAGACTAATAAACATCTAAAAACCATGATACCAAAACGTGGTTGTTATTACCTTTCCCTGTGTGGTTAGGTGCTGTCACATGTTACGGTCGTTGTATTTCCTCGTTATTATCAAGCTGGGATGTGAAGTGTTTGGACTTTCAAACAGAGACGGATTAAAACAAAAGGCCGATGCTGTAGCTCCATCAGCTGTCAGAGCTCAAACAGCACCTTTCACACATAAAACACCTTCATTCCCAGAGATCTGCAGCAGATCCTATTTTTTGGCGCAGGAGCGGAAACATCTGGAAACATTTTCTGGAACGCTGTCTGAATTGTGAGGACATAAAGTGCTGTTGGAAGTTTTTCAGGACCGCACTGAGAGGACGTGTCAGGATTTTCACAGTAAATTGGTAACCGATTAACTGTGCCCAGCATGGGGCGCTAGCTGTAACTACATCCTGAAGTAAAGTTGCGTGACGGAGGACAAACCTCTGTAACATTGATCTCCTCTAATGAGAGTTAAGATGTGATTATTCAGATAAAATATCTTTAGGATCAATAATCTGAGGTTAATATGAGAGGAAATGTTTTCAGCTGCACTCGTGGTTATCTGAAGGTTGGTAACGGTTCTCCGTCCACGGTAATCCAAGAAGAAGGAGGTGTCTGAGGTCTTCCTTCTGCGTGTGCTGGTACTCGTGACAGAATAATTTACAGTGTTACCGTCACCGCTCTCCATCCTATCAACACTACCCCTCCTCCTCCTCCTCCTCCGCCCCTCCTCGGCTGAAGTGCCGCCGGCTCAGTCGCTCCGGGTCATGTGACGCCATGTCGCTGAAGTCCCGGAAGATGTCCTGAAACGTCTCATCATCTCCTGAGGACGACACGACAGTCACAAGTTAACAGGAGACATCATGGGAGGAGGAGCTGGCCCCTCCCCTGCCTCCAAAGAGCCATTCAACAGAGGAAATATAAGCCAATCAGGTTCACGGGTTAACCCCAACCTAACCCAGGTTCAGGTAAAGGTTCATGACCATTTTAGAAACTGTGAGCACGCCCAGCAGGACTTTACATCACAGGGAAACGGGTTTGAAAAGCTCGTGTTGAGAAAAAGCCGACAAACTTTCAAAGCGTTTTGACGTTTCCGTGACGACGAAAGTTACACTTACAGTTCCTGCTCCAGTCATTAAGAGAGCCTTTTAAAATAACCAATCAGATTTCACCAAGCTACAAAACTTTGATAAAGGACATAATCTTTATTTTAATTTTTGGACTGGAGCAGCTGTGCGTGACGCTCGTTCAGCCATCTGGTTTCACCTTCCTTCACAGCTGAAGACAAACGTGAGACAATTGTTGGAGTCCACTAACCCGCGGCGCCGAAGACTCCCTCCGAATCCCTCATCTCCTCGTTCATCCGGGCCATGCGGAGCCTGAAACACACGAGCCATAATCACGTTAAAAGATTTCACAAAGGAATTGAAAGACTCCATCATTGGTCGTGTGTTTCCACAGTGCTCTGAAGACCTGCGTCGACCAATCAGATCAGTCCCTTCACGTATGGTCTGAAATGTGAAAACACTTCCTGTGACTCACAGAGTGACGATGTCAGCGTTGGCCGTTTCCACGGCGATGGCCAGAGGGTCATGACCTCTCTCGTCCACTGCGTACTGATTGGCTCCTCTCTTCAGCAGCAGGCACACCTGTCTGCAACGGCCAGTGAAAACCAGCAGCGGTGATTCGAGGTCATGGTGTGTGTGTGTGTGTGTGTGTGTGTGTGTGTGTGTGTGTGTGCGCGCGCATGTCTGTGTTCGTGTGGTTACCCGGTGTGACCGGCAGTGGCGGCAGCATGCAGCGCCCCCTGTCCTCTGAGGTCTCTGTGATTGACGTTTGCACCGTTCTGCAGCAGGAACTCGCACGCCAACAGCGACCCCTGCAGGCAGCCGAGAGAAACAGTGAAAGCAACGACTGCTTTAAAAAAACAAAACAACTTTTTATTCTGTTTACATCAGCTCTCTAAAGCCTCGGTGTGCAGAAATAATATTACTGATAATAACACTAATAACAACGATGATGATGTCTGTTAGGAGTCAGTAATGTTATTGATAAGTAATAATCAATAAAAGGTGTTTTCAGTAATATTTCATCTTCTTTGTGCCTGCTCACCCCGATCGCTGCTCCGATCAGCGGCGTGCGGCCCTCCTCCTCGCCAATGCTCCCGCTGACCTCTGCCCCCTCGGCCAACATGGACGCCATGGCAACCAGGTCTCCTGCCAAAGACGCCTGATAGAGACGTAGCGTGGCTGCGTCCTTATGACGATGATGCTCTGAAACAGAAAATGGAAAAAACATTTTTTCTAAACACATTAAATTTAAATTAGTGCTGAGCCACTTTAAGACGACACTTGGTCACGACAACATGCCGTAACACGCCGATCCGAGCGCTAACAGAGGAGGCAAACCACACAGCTGTCGTGCATGGGACAGGAAGTGAACAGACGGGTGCTACAGCAGAGAGGCGTGATGGGTCCGGTGTTACAGGGGGCGGTGAGGCTCAGAGCAGCAGCAGGAAAGAATCCAGCAGTAAAATGTAAAAGTAATAGATTACTGCAGTGATGAATGTGCTGAGAAGGTATCGGTCCATTTTAAACAAACTCAGAGGAAATTCTAGTTAAAATGTGCTGACGGTCGGACTTACGAGCGCCGTTGCTCTGAACAAACTTTTTCTCCACGTATTTCTCTTTGATCCACGCCTCCTTCTCGGCCCTGAAAGGGACAAAAACAGGACGCTCAGAATCTCTGCTTCCAACATTCACGTTTAACCAAAGCCGAGTCCTTTCATCGGCTCGTGTTTTTACCGCGGGCTGTGGGCTTGGGGTTTGACTCGTCCCTCCTCTGAACATCGCGCCTCGTAGATCTGGTTCACCACATCGTTTCCCAGAATGCACAGCAGCTGAGGAAGAGCATTCACATTTTAGAATCTGGGCCTGCGATCGATTCTTTATTGATTTTTTTAAACATCAGACATGAGCAGCACTGTGAGACTGTCCCAGTTAGACTCGGGACAGGTGAAGGCAGTTTGGGCTGTTCTGGGATCAGTTCGTGGGTTTTCAAACATAAAGATCCCAGAGAAGCCAGGAACTTTCTTCTTGTGTTTATATCTTTGACTTTGAAAACAGCTGACTGCTGTTTTTAGAGCAATTTCCTGAAATTATTCAATGATCGAGCAGCGATTTGTCAGCCTGCTATTAGTTCAGGGTGTTTGGTTCACATAGAGGCAGAAATCTGAGCTTTCTCATTTCTCCTCGTGTCTTTACATTTGACAGCTTCCTGACTTTACTGTCTGCTGTTCACTTTATGATGCCGGAGCGTTAAAGCTTCAGTGCAGTGGAGAGTGTTTCGCTTCTACCTTCAGCTGTTCGGCCTCCCAGGAGTCCAGAGTGAGAGATCGCACCTTCGACAGGTGGACTCCGAGGCTCCTGCAGACACAGAGAAAGAAGAACGTCGGCCAACATGTTGCTGGTTTTCATGTTCTGACAGTAAGTTATGAAGATCACCAAACACCAGTGGGTACTTCTCATGGTTCCCACAGGCTGTGTGTGGACAGAGAAGGTCAACTGAAGCTCAAAGGGCGAGATTAAAGCCTGACACCTGCTAAAAAGCAGTGAAGAAGAAATGAGGAGGAAGTCCTCCTGAAACCTGGGCTGTTACCGGTGTATGCCGGAGCACTCGATGCACATGGTGACTCCCAGGTTGATGGAGGCCCAGCGAGGCTCTTCCTCCCCGCAGTCACAGCACCTCTGGTTCCCAGCGCCCCTCAGGGCCACGCCCAATGCTGCCGGCCTCTGGGTGGGAGGGCCCGGAGAGGCGTCCCCGCCACACTGCAGAGCGGGGAGCTCCTTAGGCTGCACATAGAGGAAGAACATGTCAGCCAAACGGATGGGGGAGGAGAGTTAGCTGTAATATTCACAGGTGAGTGTATCGTGGTCGTGGCGTGGACCGGCCTGCGTCAGCTGAGTGTCGGTTCGCTCTCTGTAGGCAAGGTCGATGCTGCCCTGCAGAGCACTGAGCCAGGCCTGCTTCAGCTGCTCCGAGTCAGCCTGCAGAGCACAACACCTGGAAACAAACATACCTGCTCACTTAACGCCACATCACATGACTCTACAGGTGTGAAAACACCGTGTTCACTGTCTTACTTCTGGACGGAGAGCAGCTCAAAGCAGAAGCGTCGGTCCACGTGATCCAAAGATTTGACAGCACACAGTCGCAGATCCTCGAACAGAACCACGGCTTCCTCCTGCGGCGTGGGATTCAACACGACTCATCATCACCAACATCATCATCATCATCAACAAGAGTTTCATCAGCATCAGCACCATCCTCAACAACACCACCACCATCCTCACCAACATCATCATCATCATCATCCTGAATTTTATGCAGTTCTTCCTCAGACTTTAACATTCATCCATGAAATTATTTCTTCAAACACTAAAAGCAGAAAACTCACCTAAGTGTGAGGGGGTATAACCGGACGCCTTGCTGTAATTCCAGGACCAGTGGAGTGTAACTTGACTGTCTGGAGGGTTTCTACTTTGTTTTTATTTGAATTTAGCATCAAATCAGAGTAAGTGAAAAATACAGATTTTTTTTTAAAGTGGACCTTTTCAGTGTTTCATTATTTCCTGTCATGGATGTTCATATCAAACATGACCAAAGGTTTAATAACGAGCTCAGTGTACACACAGTAAACCCTGTGAGCTCTAAACTGTTGAAGTGTCTGAGTATAAAAACACGGAGCAGGTAATAATCAGAGGAGGTCCACTTTAAAACTGATTTCACTCCAGATTTAAACTGAACTTTTAATTTTCTGTCATCACTTGAACATTTTGATTTAGAAATGTTAAACTTGAGTTTCTGATGTAAAAATTTGTGAACAGAAAGAAAAAAGTAAATTTTGCAGAATGAATAAACACAGACAAAAACATGCTAACGATTGTTCTGAATGAAAGCATGAAGAGAGGTCAGCTTCCAGAGAAATCTCAGGGACACTTGTCACACCAACATAAAGTCACGTGAGGTGTCTCCAACTGTGATCTCAGCTGGAGTTGGGCATTAATTTTCTCCCGCAGGTGGATTTAAGGCTGGATTTGATTACATGTAATCAATCCGAGGAACTGAACTCTGTTTAATGGATGTAACGGGGTGTGAATCCAATCAGAAGCTAAACCACCATAAACAGAACGTCCAGCTGGGAACAAATTCAGACCTCTTGCTTGATCTGATCAGTTATCAGGCAGTGAAATCGATCCCTTTGATTAGCTGTTCTTTGATTGAGTGGCCGGGTCTCACCTTGTGGGACTTCCTGTATATGAGCTGGTTGTCTCTGATGGTGAACCAGGATCTGAAACAGGTTTACATGTTAGAAGGATTCACTAGAGGTCAAAGGTCAGCAGGCCATGTGACGCTACAGGTCTCTACCTCTTCCACATTTTGGATTTCCTCCTCGAGCGTTTGAACAGGTAACCCCGGATGATGTCATCATTGCCAGGACACGCGCTGACCATCGGCTCCCCTGAAGCATCCTTAGAACAAACACACGTGTGTTTCAGAGTGTTCGTGCTGCTTTGAGTCTAAATTTATTCGTCCCTCCATGAACAACATATCTAACATCTGTCTGCAGCATCTGCTGGGACAGATGTGCTGATCTGTGTGGACTCCTTACCCTCTGCTGGACCAGCAGGTGTCTGTTCTCCAGCTCCTTCCTCTTGGCCGTGCAGTCTGCAGACAGCTGTGACAGCTGTGGAGCACACACAACCACATACGCACAGACAGCCGTTAGTCCACACTGAGGCCGCCACACAAACCCGCACAATCAAAGAGGTCAGAGGTCACAGACCTGCGCTGCCATGGTTTTCATGGTGGGCTCGAGGTCTCTGAGCAGGTCAAAGCCCTGGTGGAAGAAGGTGAACTGAGCGTGGACGAAGGAGAACATCTGGAAATGCAAACTTGAGTCAGTACACGAAGATGATCGTATCAGGGATGTCCCCTCTCTATGACATCACACAGACACGTGAGTTGAAAAAAAAAACTGAGCGCTTAAAGAGTGTGGAGTGTGGGGATTACTTGATCACAAGAACAGGAAATAATTCACAGCAAGTGAGGAGGAACAGAGTGCGGTAACTGTTTTCACTCACAGAGTTTAAGATGTCGACCTTCTGCTGAGTCTTGAAGGTGTTGAGCTGAAAATCAGGACATAGAGGATAAAGCATCTGATGTTCCTTCATGTCATCAATGTTAAACACACTCAGGTGTCACACCTGCAGACAGTAATCCAAGGCGAAGTGCTGGTAGCATTTGCGTGTAGCGAGCAGCAGGTGACTTGCCCGCTCGGCGTCGGCAGCTTTATGTCGAGACACCTGAGCGTTCTTCGTCGCTGCCGTCTCCAGATCCTCGCCGATCCGCACAAACTCCCTCCTGGTCTCCGCCAGCTGGGGCAGGAACCTCAGAGAGACGAAGAGCAGCAGCGTCACCATCAGAGCAGCGTTGCTGGTGCTCAGAGCTAAACTGTGTTACTGTTACTGTGGCTACGGCCGGCACTTCAGTAAAATCATAATTCACGTCGGCAGT
This sequence comes from Oreochromis aureus, assembly GCF_013358895.1. Taxonomy (NCBI): domain Eukaryota; kingdom Metazoa; phylum Chordata; class Actinopteri; order Cichliformes; family Cichlidae; genus Oreochromis; species Oreochromis aureus. The sequence goes on along the minus strand of NC_052955.1, from coordinate 2,285,334 downwards.
AATGACACCCGGTTACGCCAATCGGAGGTCACTAAAATCAATATTGAATCGGTGTGTAACTTTGCCAAAACAATGTGGGACTCTGTAGTTTTCTCTGGTCCCCTCCCCAATCAGACCAGGAGTGACATGTTTAGCCGCATGTTCTCCTTAAATTGCTGGCTGTCTGAGTGGTGTCCCAGAAACGATGTGGGCTTCATAGATAATTGGCAAACCTTCTGGAGGAAACCTGGTCTTGTTAGGAGAGACGGCATCCATCCCACTTTGGATGGAGCAGCTCTCATTTCTAGAAATATGGACCAATTTATTAAACCCCCCAAAATATGACTATCCAGAGTTGGGACCAGGAAGCAGAGTTGCAGTCTTACACGCCTCTCTGCAGCTTCTCTCCTCCTGCTACCCCCAAAACCCATCTCCATTGAGACTGTGTCAGCTCCCAAAAGACAAAAACAAACCAAAAACCAGCAATAAACAACTTAAACATAAAAAAAACACAAAGAAAGAACAATACAGTATCCACATCTGAACCAAAGAGTAAAACAGTGAAATGTGGATTATTAAATATTAGGTCTCTCCTCCAAGTCTCTGTTAGTACATGACTTAATAATTGATCAACAAATCGATTTACTCTGCCTTACAGAAACCTGGTTGCAGCAGGATGAGTATGTTAGTTTAAATGAATCAACACCCCGAGTCATTCTAACTACCAGAAACCTCGAAGCACAGGCCGAGGGGCGGTGTGGCAGCAATTTTTCACACCAGCCTATTAATCAACCAAAGACCAAGACAGACTTTTAATTCATTTGAAAGCCTGATGCTTAGCCTCGTCCACCCCAGCTGTAAAACTCAGAAACCAGTCTTACTTGTTATCATCTATCGTCCACCTGGGCCTTACACAGAGTTTCTCTCTGATTTCTCAGACTTTTTATCTGATTTAGTGCTCAGCTCAGATAAAATAATTATTGTGGGTGATTTTAACATCCATGTAGATGCTAAAAATGACAGCCTCAACATGGCATTTAATCTGTTATTAGACTCAATTGGCTTCTCTCAAAATGTAAAAGAACCCACCCACCACTTTAATCACACTCTAGATCTTGTTTTAACATATGGCATAGAAACTGAACATTTAACAGTGTTTCCTGAAAACCCTCTGCTGTCTGATCATTTCCTGATAACATTTACATTTACAATAATTGATTACACAGCAGTGGAGAGTAGACTTTATCACAGTAGATGTCTTTCTGAAAGTGCTGTAACTAAGTTTAAGAATATAATCCACCCACTGTTATCATCTTCAATGCCCTGTACCAACATAGAGCAGAGCAGCTATCTGAACGCTACTCCAACAGAGGTCGATTATCTTGTTAATAATTTTACCTCCTCACTACTCGCACGACTCTGGATACTGTAGCTCCTGTGAAAACTAAGGCCTCAAATCAGAAGTACCTGACTCCGTGGTATAATTCTCAAACACGTAGCCTAAAGCAGATAACTCGTAAGCTGGAGAGGAAATGGCGTGTCACAAATTTAGAGGATCATCATTTAGCCTGGAGAAATAGTTTGTTGCTTTATAAGAAAGCCCTCCGCAAAGCCAGAACATCTTACTATTCGTCACTGATTGAAGAAAATAAGAACAACCCCAGGTTTCTCTTCAGCACTGTAGCCAGGCTGACAAACAGTCAGAGCTCTACTGAGCCAACAATCCCTTTAACGTTAACTAGTAATGACTTCATGAACTTCTTCACAAATAAAATTTTTATCATTAGAGAAAAAATTACCAATAATCATCCCACAGATGTAATATTATCTACAGCTACTCTTAGTACCATCGATGTTAAGTTAGACTCTTTTCTCCAATTGATCTTTCTGAGTTAACTTCAATAATTACTTCCTCCAAACCATCAACGTGTCTTTTAGACCCCATTCCTACAAAACTGCTCAAAGAAGTCCTGCCATTAATTAATGCTTCAATCTTAAATATGATCAACCTATCTCTAATAATCAGCTATGTACCACAGGCCTTCAAGCTGGCTGTAGTTAAACCTTTACTTAAAAAGCATCTCTAGACCCAGCTGTCTTAGCTAATTATAGGCCAATCTCCAACCTTCCTTTCATATCAAACATCCTTGAAAGAGTAGTTGTCAAACAGCTAACAGATTATCTGCAGAGGAATGGCTTATTTGAAGAGTTTCAGTCAGGTTTCAGAGCTCAGCACAGCACAGAAACAGCTTTAGTGAAGGTTACAAATGATCTTCTTATGGCCTCTGACAGTGGACTCATCTCTGTGCTTGTCCTGCTAGACCTCAGTGCTGCGTTCGATACTGTTGACCATAATATCCTATTAGAGCGAATAGAACATGCTGTAGGTATTACAGGTACTGCACTGCAGTGGTTTGTATCATATCTATCTAATAGACTCCAATTTGTACATGTAAATGGAGAGTCCTCTTCACACACTAAGGTCAATTATGGTGTTCCACAGGGTTCAGTGCCAGGACCAATTCTGTTTACATTATACATGCTTCCCTTAGGCAGCATCATTAGAAGACATAGCATACACTTTCACTGCTATGCAGATGACACGCAGCTCTATCTATCCATGAAGCCAGGTAACACACACCAATTAGTTAAACTGCAGGAATGTCTTAAAGACATAAAGACCTGGATGGCCGCTAACTTTCTGCTTCTTAATTCAGATCAAACTGAGGTTATTGTACTCGGCCCTGAAAATCTTAGAAATATGGTATCTAAGCAGATTCTTACTCTGGATGGCATTACCTCGGCCTCCAGTAATGCTGTGAGGAACCTTGGAGTCATTTTTGACCAGGACATGTCCTTCAACGCACATATTAAACAAATATGTAAGACTGCTTTCTTCCATTTGTGCAACATCTCTAAAATTAGAAATATCCTGTCTCAGAGTGATGCTGAAAAACTAGTTCATGCATTTATTACTTCCAGGCTGGACTACTGTAATTCTTTATTATCAGGATGTCCTAAAACTCACTGAAAAGCCTTCAGCTGATCCAAAATGCTGCAGCAAGAGTCCTGACAGGGACTAGAAAGAGAGAGCAGATTTCTCCTGTTTTGGCTTCCCTTCATTGGCTTCCTGTTAAATCCAGAATTGAATTCAAAATCCTGCTCCTCACATACAAGGTCTTAAATAATCAGGCCCCATCTTATCTTAATGACCTTGTAGTACCATATCACCCTTTAGAGCACTTCGCCTCTCACACTGCAGGCTTACTTGTTGTTCCTAGAGTATTTAAAAGTAGAATGGGAGGCAGAGCCTTCAGTTTTCAGGCCCCTCTTCTGTGGAACCAGCTTCCAGTTTGGATTCAGGAGACAGACACTATCTCTACTTTCAAGATTAGGCTTCAAACTTTCCTTTTGCTAAAGCATATAGTTAGGGCTGGACCAGGTGACCCTGAATCCTCCCTTAGTTATGCTGCAATAGACGTGGCTGCCGGGATTCCCATGATGCATTGAGTTTTTCCTTTCCAGTCACCTTTCTCACTCAGTATGTGTTAATAGACCTCTCTGCATCGAATCATATCTGTTATTAATCTCTGTCTCTCTTCCACAGCATGTCTTTATCCTGTCTTCCTTCTCTCACCCCAACCGGTTGCAGCAGATGGCCCCGCCCCTCCCTGAGCCTGGTTCTGCCGGAGGTTTCTTCCTGCTAAAAGGGAGTTTTTCCTTCCCACTGTCGCCAAAGTGCTTGCTCATAGGGGGTCATATGATTGTTGGGTTTTTCTCTGTACCTATGAAGCGCCTTGAGGCGACTTTTGTTGTGATTTGGCGCTATATAAATAAAATTGAATTGAATTGAACGGCCTCTACACTGAACCCTGGAACCCCAACATACTGATCAGCCCCCCGGAGTGATGCCTTACTGCGTGCAGAGGTTAGTGAGCTGCTGGCCGATGGCTCTCTGCGTCTGATCAAACAACATCTGCAGGTGAAACACACACACACGAGTAAAACACATGAGTCTGTGCTGGAGCTCAGACGAACAAACGCAAGTACAGCTGAGCGTGGACTCACAGTGTGGAAGCTGACCATTTCCTGCAGGCCCTGGTGGAACTGGTTCAAGCAGGTCTGAGAGGAAGGAAACAGGAAGTCAGACAGGAAATGCCCCAACATGGAACTGAGTAGACATGTTAGGTCATTAGTTAATGCTTCCTGGCTTGTTAGCTAGTAGTGTTAGATAAATGAACTCAGAGGAAACAGAGCAGACGCTGCGGGGCGTCAGGAGCTGAAAGTCTGGCGTGAATCGGACAAACGGATGCGGCAATTTCTTCATTTTTCAGATGCATCGAGGAGCTGCTTACTGTGATCACGCTGTCCTTTGTCTGATTGGTGCACAGCTCAGCCAGGCCACTCAGTAGCAGCTTATTGGCAGTGCTGTAGGCTTGTCCCGCCTCTACCATCTTCCCAGACAACTTCATCACCTGATTGTTTAGAAACAGACAGTACAGACCAATCAGCTTGCCTCACTAGTAACAGTTAGCTTCAAACAGTATTTCTGCAGTACTAGTCAGTATACAGCTGTATTAACAGTATTTGTAGTACAACTATTAGCTGTGAAATTACAACTAGTATAGTAATAGTATTATCTACAGTATTTGTACTGTCTAGCAGTATTAGCGCTAGTATATGCAGTACCAGTAGCCTACTACAAATACTACTACCACTATTTGTAGTGGAAGTACTTATACCTTGTCTCGTTGCGTCTCTCAGTTTTTATTACAGCAATAGTGGTAGTAATCGTAGTAATAGTAGTAGTACTTGTACCTTGTCCAGTTTTGTCTCCAGCTGTGAAACATCTGTTTCAAACTGATCCAGAGCCAGCCTGAATAAAATAAATAAAGCGTCATCACTACAAGTGAACATGCGCAGATTGGTGTGTGCGTGCGCGCGCGCTTACCTGAACTCAGGTGAGTCTTTGACGCAATCCTCAAAGTCCAGCAGGGAGTCCATGACGTCACCCAGCAGTCCCGTGTCCCTGTAGTGAGTGCGAGTGTAAATAAAGTTAGCTGCGGTCCTTCATCCTGCCGTTAGCTCCGCTCTAATGAATCATTTTTAAAAACGCCGCGGGGACGCGGACGGACTCCTTCACGCGCCTGGTCCACAACCTCACAGCGGGTGGTTCCGTCGCGCGCAGCACATGCGCCCCGGTCGGCCCTCCATGTTGGCGCGGTTGGGATCAGAGAGTAACTAACCCGGGTCAGACACTGTTCTCGGACTAACAGCTGTCCCGCTGCAGCCCGCTGTTGTCAGATTTGTTGCTAACCGACAACGTCCGCCTGATATCCGCTTTGTTTGGCTTGGAGCCAGCCGGCAAACACACAGCGACTCCGGCGGCAGCGACCCCCAGCGGCCCGGGGCGGAACTACACCTACCGTGCTCGTTAAGTTATGCCCGTTATCGTAAGTAGGGCTAATTATCGTCACTGATTTCTATAACTGATTCGATTCGATTCAGTCCGAGTCAGACAGAAATATTATAATTATGATCATTTATCAGTACATATACATATTTTATATCTATGTATGAAAACAAAGCTGACACTGTGAGACTCCATCAAAGGTGTGAGCGTCACAGCAGGTGTCTTTGTGTCAAAGTAACTGAGGATAAAACAGAAAAACATGAAGCAGAGTTTCCTGTCCTGGCTTTTTATAGCAGAAAACCTTAAAAATGTTCTGCAGTCGATCAAAAACTGAAGCAAACCATGAATCAACATGTGAACGTGACCTGATGCTGCTGAGTGAAGCAGAGCAACGTTACAGAGGTTTGATTATAGACACAGCTGAGCAATCATTTGTAAAAGTTTCCATTTGTTCAGTTTGAAGAGCAGAAATGAGGCTTTGCTGTCAGAGGCCGACAGCACTGAGCACAGCAGCAGAGAATAATGCAGAAAACAGAGGTTTGATGGTAAACTGGTCTCTGAGTGCACTGAGAGAGAGAGCTGTGCAGGAAGTAAAGCAGCCAAAGTCAGAGGGAGTTAATGAGCATGTTTATCAAACGTGAAGCGTAGTTTGATCTTCTTTTGCTGCTGGTTCAGTCAGTTTTGGTCAGAGTGACGAAACCTGCAGCTTCAGAATCTGTGAGCGGTCGACTTTCAGCCCCGACGGCGTGTCTGTGGACGATCCACGCTCTGTGGTTACATCTTTGTGCTTCTCATTTACTGTTTCAGCTGTTTGGTGGTTGTTGAAATAATTTTGTGAGCTTTAACCTGAGATTCTGTCAAAATACATTTATATGTAAAAATCATTCAGGATTTAATGAGTCGATATCGTGTTATTCAAGCTAATATCGATTTTTTTAAACCCACCCCTACTCGTAATTGTTTTTTGATTTTGTTTCACTGACTGAATTAAAACTCAACATGTAGTAAAATATCACACACTACAACTTACATACATAAATATTCCAGGTTTATGTGTAGTTTATATGCATTTGTTTTAAAATTCTGATTAAAACAAATATATCGCCCCAATGTTAAAAAAAACTACACAAATATTTTTTAGCCCTACAAAATTATGTTATTAGTTATCTTTTAATTGTAGTTTTAAATCTTTCATAATTTTAACTTTAAAAAGCAGCAGCAGCGAAAAACACATTTTCAGTGTTTTTCGCTCTGTGATGAATAAAATTGATTGATTGATTGATTGATTGATTGATCATACTTTATTCATCCCGAGGGAAATTGGGTTAAGGCTGCCAGCCGTGCCAGCACCGTCTTACCCTCCGACCATACATACATTACACAAACATCACATGGGGAAGACAGGTCAGAGGGTATAACATGGAAAAAGCACAACATGAGGAAAGATAAGGAGAAAAAATAACTCCCCCAGACTGAGCTCCAACAGGAGATCAGTTTGAGAACAGAAAAAAACACCTCTGCACATAGCACATGAAAAAACTCTTAATACACCAAAGAAACACATGACAAGCAACAGGGTGGGTAAAGGGTGAGAGACAGCCATTTAGACAGTACATCCGGGCCTGCAGCCTGTGCGCTGGTCTCCTTGATCCACCGTCAGCATCGGAAGGAATAAGCGTTGAAGGCGTTTGGAGGGGGGATGAGTGTATGTCTGCATGTGTGTATATGTCTGTGTGTGTGTGTGTGTGTGTGTGTCCAGAGTTCAGCTGAGACAGTGTCCTTCGCCCTGCCAGGCTAAGTAAACAGTCTTCCAGCCAACCCAGGTGGCCTTGCATAGAAAGGGAAGAACAGTCTCAACACAGTCTGTTATCAGGGTGTTGTTGTTCAGCTCCAGCCTTGAGACCGCAGCTGGTGCCGAGAGGGTATCCGCATGAAGTGATGGTGGTTTTAACTTTACTGCGAACAACTCATATGAATTTCAAAGCTGTTCTAACACTCCGACACTGGTCTCTCAATCTGCCGTTGGAGAGCCGCGAGCTTCTCCATGATGTTATCAGACTTACGCTCCGTGATGTTGTCATTCTTGTGCTCAAAGAGCCGATTCTGAGAACTCACGACCGCAGTGAGCTTCTCCAAGATGTGATCCAGTTTGCGCTCAGAGGTCTTGTTCTGAGTATTCACGGCAGCCGTGAGCTTCTCCAAGATCTTATCCGTGCTGCACTCAATGAGCCCATTTTGAGACCTCACGCCTCGTCCCATCGTTTCAATACCAGCGGGCAGCCTTGTGAGGGTTTGAACAGCCGGTTCTGCTTCCTTAATTCTTTGATAAGCCAGGGCCAAGCCAGCTCCGATCAGCAAGAACCCTGTTACCATGGTTCTGAATAGGTAGATATCTTCAGCACTCAGGCTCACCCGAGCCCAGACTTCTCGTTGAGAAAAGGGTGTCAATTGCATTCAGGGACCAGTTGATCCAATCCATAATTCCTCTTTTAGGTTTTAGAGAACAGACTGTGAGAGAGTGTTCCAGGGAAAAGTAATACAAAAAACACGAAATTAGACAAGGACACAAGAGGCTAAGCAGGGAAGCTAAGGGAGAGGAGGAGGAGGAGGAGAAAAGTGCGACCGCCTGACGAAGGCATGTAATCTTTCAAGGCCGAGTGACAAGTGAAACATTTGGCTTTGACCAGCATAATTTCACCTTTCGTTTCTTGTTTATTGGCAGAAAAAAATGGCGTACAAATGTTGTTTTCTTCATCCAGCTGGATTTTTTGTTGCTTCACAGAAGAAAAAAAAAGGGTACCTGCTAGGTGTTTAATGATCGGGCTGCACGGTCTGATGCGTTTCCTCTTCATGTCGCGTTTGTGTTGAGAAAGTTAACAAATTCAAACACTGATGGGACAAATCAGCTGATGGAGACGGAAAATAAAACATTTTTTATTGTAAAACAAGCGGACGTTACATCAGCCACACTGAAACAAAGATGAGGATGATGATGTGTTCAATAGCCAATAGAAACCAGGATCACAGTGACGTTGTCAGCGCAGCCTCGTCTGACCGCCTCACTTGCCAGCTGCTGACAGGCGGCCTCGAACCGCCGCTCCTCCTCCATCTGCCCCGCCCCCTTCTCCTCGCTCCCCTCCTATAGGTATGAAGAGGAGGATGAAGGTCACCCAGCAGAATATTCCGACTGTCGGGACATTTCCTGGTTAAAACACACTGCAGTTCCTCTAACGTCCACCAGGTCAGTCCCCGTAAACTTCACCACAGCAGGAATGAGCATGTTTATAACTCACCTGTTTAACTGGATTAAGGCCAAAACCAGTGGGTGACATCACAGTGGGTGTCTCCATCTTTTGCATACAGTCTCTTTTTTAAAAACACACATATAAGTCTAAACTATGAAGCAGAGCCTCGACTGAACATGCAGACTAAAGGAGCTCGGAAAGAAAAGCGACTGTTTCTTTAAGTTTCATGAAGACGTCTCACCTCTCACTGTGAGATGGTGAAAGATGGACCCTCGGGCCCCTCCTCGATTCGATTAAGGGTCCAGCTTTCACCATCCTACAGTGAGAGGTCAAACGTCTTCATGAAACTTAAAGAAACAGTCGCTTTTCTTCCTGAGCTCCTTAGATTACCTGGGTGACTGCACAGATTACACCTACACAGGTGAAAAACACTTCGGGTCAATCCAAAGTTACATGAAGCTAATCTGCAGACACGCTGACTGCGCTCTTATTTTGTCAGACTCATCCATCGCACTTCCTCCTGACACAGTGATGTGCAGTTTGTATTAACATGTGATTTGTGGTGTTAAAGAGGACGGGCTGATACCTGGAGGACACCGAGGACGAACTTCACGGCTTCGTCGGCTGAGAACACTTTGAACAGGCCGTCACAGGCCAGGATGATGAACCTGCAGAGAGCAGAGACGGTCCTCACACACCTGGGCGACTCCCAGATCACAGCAAACCGAAGCTGTTTAGGTCTAAATCCAGCTGTTTCCACTGTGCAGCATCTTATGTATTAAACACGTTTTATTTCTAGTGAGTGAACTCTCCATCACTCTCTCATTGGCCCCAACAGCCCGTGCACTGATGTAGCTCCACCTTCACTGTCACTACACTGATGCTCAGGTGAGCTCAGGTACACTCTGAGCTCTGATCAGAGATACAGACCAGGTGGGAGATATTTAATCACCAACAGCCGTTTTAAACGTCATGATTCTGTTTCTACATTCGTGGAGCACCGATTGGTCTCTCCTTACCTGTCATTGGGCGTGAGCTGACACCTCCTCAGGTCGGGGGTTGAAATGACGCCACAGCGTTTGTACTGACCGTCCCCGATGGAGCGAGACACCTCCAGGACACCGAGCACGCGGCCGTCCCTGCAGAGACACGAACACATCGCCGTTAGCTGAGGCCGGGGTTCGTAATCAGAGAGGCGCGGGTGGAGGACGGTGAGGGTTCGGACCTGACGGTGCCGCCGGCTCTCTGGATCCTCATCCTCTCCTCGTAGATGGTCGGGTTGTGCTCCTTACTGAGCGCCAGAGTCACCGACCTCCTCTGTCCGTCTGCCGCCGCCTCCATCCGACACATCACTGCCTGCAGACACGGCACAGCAGGAAGTTTAAGACAGGAGGAAAAAGAAGCGCGGGTGGAGGTGAAGAAACGCCCGACTCACCCTGCTGTCTCCCAGGTTGGCCACGTACACCATGTCGTCCACCACCAGCACGCACGTGGCCGTGGAGCCGTCCTTCCACGCCGGTTTCCTGTCCACACAAACAGCTCGTCAACTTTTCCTGCTCCACATTTAAAAACAGCTGCGGCACACTGACGCTCAGAGTCTTACTGGCTCGAGGCCTTCTTCAGGAAGTCTTCGTCGGTCTGCTTGAACGTGTCCAGGAGACACCTCTTAATCAGCTTGTCTGCGTTTTCAGCATCTCCTGAAAGAGACGACGCGCTTTAACCAATGAGAAGGCACCATGGCTCTCACACACTTTATGTCAAAGTAAACTTACAGGTGACTCTGGGTCTCTCTGGACTAGTGCGCCCTCTTGTGGACATGACGTGATATTAAAGCAGTTTAATTCTTCTAATAATTAAACGTGATTTATGTCAGTTTTCACAGTTTTAACATCACTGTTATTACTGTGGCATTAAAACAAGCAGCTGCCTTATCCGTCATCCATCCAATCACGTCTATGACCACACAGCCAGCCGGTAAGCAGGGAAACAGGAGACAGCAGCGACTGGACTTTCAAAATAAGAGCGAGGGGATTGACCACTGCGGGTCGTGAACAGCGTGGAGGAAACTCACCTGTGGGGAACTTCTTGGCGAGAGTGTGATGGAGGTTCTCAGCGGCAAATTGAGAGGCTCGAGCGCCGCCGTGGCCGTCGAACACGGCGAAGTACGACACACGGGACCTGCAGACAAAGACATGACGTCAGAGAGACGACACAGAGGAGCCGTGACCGATCATGGTTGGTGGGCGTGGCTTCCTCTTACACGTTTCCTGGCAGTGTGGACAGACACCCGCTCATGTCCGGCAGCAGCACATGAGCGTCCTGCATCTCCTCACGCTCGCCACGTCTTGCCGCCACGTATCCTCTGAGCACTGGTAGGCCTAGACACACAAAGAGAACGTGAGACGGCGGCGTGCGCCCTCGCCTCTGCGAGTCGTATTCACGTGTGCTCGCGTCTGATTGGAGGAAAAGAAGCAAACAAACATTGTGGTGGAACAGCTGAAGACCTTCTTTGCAAACTTTCTTGACCTCCTCCTCCTTCCTGTGTGCTTCATCTCGTTTCCGTTTCAACCTTTTCTCCTCCTCCTCTTCTTCTCTGGTGGTTTGGGGTGGAGTTGTGAGCGCTGCTGGAGCAGGACCTGAGGAGGAATCACATCAAATATTAGCCCGATGTCCTTCCTGACACAACCCTCGCCATTTACCTGCATTTGTTCCTGCATTCATCACAGTCTAACATCACCAAAGTCAAACACTCCACATCTATCCAGCAGGAGGATAGAAAATATCCTCCTGCTGGATAAAGATGGAGGAGGAGGAAGGTGTGTTTGAGGGCAGCGAGACAGAAAGAAAGGTAGGAGTGTGGAAGTGACAGCAGGAACTGGTAAAGAGCAGTGACTGATGTGGAAAGTGAGGCCAGGAGCATCAAAGTTAGAGGACAGGATGAGATGGTCTGGGCATGTGCAGAGGAGTATGGAGGGGCAGGGTGAGATGGAGGCAGATGATAAGATGATGATGACTCAGAGACAACAGCACCAGCGGCTGTTGGTGTTCAGATGTCACAGAGACAACCTGTCTGGCTGTTCCTCGCTGACACCAGTTGTTAATAATCAAAGAGATCAATAACTGCGAGTTTACGCGGATATATCGAGTTTTGGGGGGGGAAAAAAATTCACTAAAACCACGTTATGCAAGGAAATACGTCACTTTTCATTTTCCCGGTGCTGTGCTGGCTATTTAGGGCTTTTAAAGTCAGATTTCACCTTTTGGAGGTGAAAAACTGTTGCTGAGCTAATGAAACCTGCAGCTGCTGACCGATAAATCGATGCGTAATCGATCAGTCATATCTGTGGGGTGTGAACTGAAGCACGGCTCCCGCAGCAGTAACGCTAACGTTAGCTCACTCGGCTCTCTGATGGATCCTTAGCCCCGCTGATAAGGTTAAATCTTCCCGTTAACTCACCGGAGGTCTGAGTCGGTTCCGGCAGATCGTCGAACAGATCCATCCCGCTGCCCCGCAACAAGCTAACTAACCCGGATACCTGAGCGAACCGCCGCTCCTGCCCCAGCTCTCCGTGTCCGGGTGTCCGTGTCTGGGTGTGTGAGCTGACCCAGTCCGGGTTTAACCGACACGATTATTAAAGCGGGCCAAACTGTGCTAAAGACCTGCTGTCGCTTCTTTTGCAGCAGGAACTGTTCTTCATCTGCAGCCTCAGAGCTAGCCCTGCATTAGCAACACACGGCTACACACAACGTACTTCCGGCCGCTGCTTTCAAAACAAAAGCTTCAAAATGTCCGGAAGTCTGTGAAGGAAGCTTTAAAAAAAGACAACTTCGTTTCCATAGCATCGTTACGTTTATAAGGACCTAAAGTTTTAGCAGTTGCACAAATTTTGCTACATTAGGTTTTATTTAATTATGTTTTACATGTTTCTGTGAAATAATAAAGAACATTGACAAACAGTGACCAGCAGCAAGTGTTCTGTGGACCAGCAGAGAGTGTGTGTGTTCATCTGCTAATCAGAAGGTTGGTGGTCTATCCCTGACTGCACCAGCCAAAGGATCCTTGGGCAAGATACTGATGCATCCATTGGAGTGTGAATGTTGGAAAGCACTTAGGTGGGAAAAGCAAATGTGCCTGTGTGAATGAGGCATGCTGTATAAAGTGCTTTGAGTGCTCGACTAGAGAGTCCATCCATAACTCCTCCAGCTGTCCACGTCACAGATCAGTATTTTGGATCCATAGCCAGGAAAATCCCCGGTCAGATCTCAGTCTGATCTTAACTTAAATAAGTGAGCATAACCTTGTGAGTCTGTCACTCACTGACACACAGAGGAGCGTCTGAATAAGTGATGTTTCATCTTCATCCTGACAGAAACTGAGGTTACATGTCATAAAACAAGTAAAACGTGTATTTGATAAAAGACTTAAGAACTATTTGTTGATCCCAGGCTGCTGACAGCTAACACAGTAATGTTGAAGTTACGGTGCTGCATTTGTGTCTTATTTGTCTGCGCAGACAGGTGTGCAGCCGAAGCAGACGTGCTCGCGTGCAGTTCTGCAGAAGGCTGACAGCGCATTCAGTTCAGTTTTTTATGTAGCACCAAATCACAATAAGCTCTTTGGCCTCCTCAAAAAAGCTTATTGTGAGGTGAAGACCCTACAATGATGCACAGGCTGAATCCTGATTGGTTGAAAAGTGGACATGACCAGGAAATAGAGTGAAAGCAGAGATCACTGCATTAAGGGCGAGATGTTAAAAGCAGGTTAACACACACACGCACACTCAGGTGTCCGTGATGGCACCCTCTGCTGCCAGAGAACAGCCACCGCAGAAGACCATCCGCACAGGCTCTTCACAGCACACTCCTCTCCCTCCTTCCCTTCCCTCCTTGGCTCCTTCGCCCGCCTCTGGCCTCTCATTGGCTGCTCGGCTGCTGCTCTCTTCCAGCTGGCTGGCAGCAGCAGCGACTGTGGGTGTTCGGATGTCCCACACTCACAGAGAGCCTGAACCTCTCAGCTGCAGCTGATCTCGGAGCTCCTGCGGGGAACATGCGTCTCTGTGAGCTCTGCCTCTGGACCTGCTGGGCTGCAGCGCTCTGCTCCGCGGCACTGCAGCCCGCCGGGCACGCACAACAGCACGCGGGGCTGGAGAGGAGCCCGACCGGGGGGAGAAGGCTGAGCGCGGGCACAACTACGGCAGCACCGCGGGGGAGCGGGGGGAAGTCCGGGGACCGCCGGAGGGCAGCTCCGAGAGGGTGAGCACCGCACATATGACCATCACAATCCACTGCACACCAACAACCCAAATAATTCACTTATAATCAGCCGGGCTGCTGTCGGTCTGCGGCTCAGTTCGTCTGAAATCATCTGAGAGGAGAGAACAAAAAACTTTGTGTGTCCTGGTCGTGGTGACGTCACACCTGTGTGTAAACAGGCAGCAGGACAGGAAGGCTCAGCTGAGTGAGGAGCTTTGGTTGTGTGCTTTGTGTTGGCTTGTCCCGCAGGTGTGCTGTCTGCTGTTTAAATCTCTATCATCACAGACACAACATGACTTCAGCTTCAGGCTGTGCAGGTGTGACCCTCAGGTGAGTGGTTGTGCAGGTATTACTCATCCTGACTGATTTCTCTCTAGTTCTGCTTTGTGCTCTGCTGGTGTCATCCAGCTGCTGGGACCTGCTGCACAGGTGCACCAGCTCCTCCTCTGTGTCCACGGGAGCTGTAGAAGAGCATCTCCCTGAGGAGCAGGAGGAGCACTGCACGAGTGCTACAGTAAGACCTCCATCATGCTCCTCGTGCACGTTTCTGACCGACTGACTGTCAGAATCAGACTGCAGGAGGGCCAAACCTGCTGCACGGGAACCTTTGTTCACAGCACTGTGCAGAACCAACAGGTCCAGCTCTGGTGGATGAGAGCAGGCTCACACTGAGCACAAGAGACAGAGTCTGGAGACGCCGCAGTGAAAGTTACGACGCCTTCAGCCACATCCAGCAGGACCGGCTCGGCACCCTGGGGAGGAATATCCTCGGATGGTCCCACAGACCTCTGGGTGTTAGCTACCGGTACCTGAGTGCCCTTGGAAACCAGGATGACATCCTCAGACTCTGTCAGGCCTGGTGCACCTGCAGTGGGCCCTGGGCTCCTTCTGGTGGAGGACGATGCCTGGCCTCAGAGAGTGCAGGCATTTCTTTAATGACGAAGGCATTGATGCCACCGATCGGCGCTCATGCTCCTCAGACCTGAATCCAGAGGTGAGGTTTGTGTATCGCACCGCAGGAGCTCACGGATGCCCTGACCTAGGTCTGGGAGGAGCTGATCACCTCCCATCAGGAGAATGCACAGATGTTTGTGGGACGTTTCGGGCACGTAGAGCTGGATGCTTGAAGGTGGATTTGGACACCTGTAGGCAGCTCAAGTTTGCAGGAGGGGACTGATATCTGATTTCCAGCTTCTCACACACACAATCTAGAAAATCTTTAAAACAGTCGACATCATGTGAACAGATTCACAGATATTGAAGCTCAAAAATATTTTTATCAAACTAGATGTTTGATGTCTCTGTTCATATTCAATCCAAAACGTGTGATGCTGTTCTTATTTTTGAAAAATAAGCAAATTCATATTAATGGATAAGACCAAAGTCCTGCTTCATCGTGCAGGCCTCAGGTGAGGCTGCTGCACACATTAAAACAGCTGGATCACCCTGAACAACATGGCTGAGAGCATCTGGTCTACCTGTCTGTGATGTAGTGTGACCGTAAGGCAGCTCAGGAATATGTGTGTGTGTGCGTGTGTGCGTGCGTGCGTGCGCGCATTGACAGTGCAGGTTTAGGGGTAGATTCAGGCTCAGGTCGGGGTTATCGTCCTTATAAATAGTGCGTGTTTAAACAGAGCCGGTTTAAAGGCGGAAAGCAGACATGTTTGTGTGAAGAAGCAGGCCTCGTTGGCTTCAGCGTACTGTCAGAGGAAGTGGCGCCGATTTAGCGTCACGCTCTCCAAACGCTTTAAATGATCAAACGTACACACGACGTTTTTTGGTCCCACGGTCCACGTAAAGCTGATTTGCTTGCAGGTTTTGTTTTTGGTGCTGTGACCCATAAAATGATCTTTTAAATTTGAGTGGAAATTGTTGTCACGTGATGTGATCACATGACCTTCAACATGTGATTTAAGGTGGTGTAATTTTGTGTGTTATTGTGTGGTGAAGTGCAGGTGTGCTCAGGTAAAATGGGAGAGTGCGAGTTGGTGATATTGTCATGAATATAGTCACTCCTGTGGCAGTGAGATTGGTAGGCTTCCAGAAGCTGGCCAATCAGAAGAAGGTGGGGAGTTTCTGAGACTCAGTCTTTAAGGACAGAGGCTGGAGAATAATCCAGCGTCCTCTGCTGTTCGTGTTCACATACATTAGCATCTGCAGGGAAACCAAAATCCTGCCACTTTGCTCCTGACAAACTCTTTATAACAAACATTGTTTGTTTGCTGTGAGATAAATACATTAAAAGTCTTCTTCTGCTGAGTCTGCAGAGGGTCTCCTACATAAAACCACAGAAGAAGAAAATGCTGCTTATTGCAGAGTTGCATTAATTTCAGCAGCAAACATTTGTTTGTTCAAAAGTCAAAATCCTTTAAAGATTTTCTGTACAAATCAAAGAAGTTCTGCTGTGAATCTGCCAGACATCACAAAGTCCAACTTTAGTTTGAACACATTTTTCTTTTCTTATCGTGCACATGCTGCACATTGAATGACCCGAGTGTCTGCAGCAGGAACCACATTACAGCAACATCTGCTGATGGTGGAGATGCTGTCTGACAGATGACAGATTAATGTTTAGCGTGCAGAACAGCACCCGTCTGTCTGCTGCTGAAGGAGTTTAATCTCAAACAGAAGAAGAAGCTGCTGCGACTAAAACCAGCATAGATCAGTTTAACGACAGCAGCTCTGCTCTGCGTCCATGTATCAATCAGAAAGTAGAGTTTTTGTTTTATTTTATTTGTGTAATTAAATGCTCAACGCTGTGCTTACTTTTGTCCTGTATCGATACTTTTACATTTTCCTGCTTATATTAAGTTTCTTTGTATAGATGTGTTATTAGCACACATATTGACAGTGTTTCTGTGTCGATCTATACTGCTCATTTCAGTTCCATACTTTTTTCTGTTAGAGCAGCTTTGCATGAGTCACAGTTTAAAATAATCCCTCTTTATGTCGTTCTGGGCCTTGATGCAGCCCGTCAGTTCATTCTCTATCTGAAACAAGCCGTTTTCATTTCTGTCCCCACAAAGGATCTTTCTTCTGATTGGCTGCCCCTCATAGATATTAGGTGGGCAGAGCTTCTCAACATGAGGTGACCGTACTAGAGCTATACCTTTTCTATGACCTCACAGATCCAAGAGTAGAAAAAACTGTAATAAACTGGGTATTTAGAGCTTGTAGTATTTAAAATTTTGGTCATGTTTAAAATGAGCGTTTCCCTCTGGAACAGGAGATGTACGACAGGAAATACCAAAAAACCTCCACGTTAATAAATAAAACGTTTTATCCACCCTTCTCAGCTTCTCCAGCACATTTCTGTGGTTTCTTTTATAGCACTTGATTTTTTTGTCACTAATCGACCGTCCCGTCAGAGCAGAGAAAGCTCAGACTGACTGAGGGCGAGCTTTGTGTTTGTAGTTTTCTTTGTGGATGAAATGTGGAGGCCAACAGGCTGCTTAGTGTCTGAAGGCTAAAGGAGAGATTCTTTGAAGCTCAAAGTGTCTGAGAGCGTAGGAAGCAAACACAGGCTCGTGGTTTCAGAGAAGCTGTGAACTCCCTGGCTCGACCCGACTCTGGCTCCTTCCTGACTTCTGGGTCATTCTTGTAGGTCTTTGGTGTTGGTAGAACTCTGGGATAATGTCCCCAAAAAGTCAGTGAAACAACCGTGTGTGTGTTTATGCCCCTCCCCCTTCACCTGACGTGGCGCAGGTTGTAGTCATTTTAACAGAACCGCTTGTAATGAAAATATAAGACTCAGCACTGTGCTTCGTCCCCATCACCGTGTTATTGTTGTCAGCTTAACTTCATCAATCCCTCGTTTCCTTAAAGTGCAGCGATTAGATGACTGATTAGTTGTTTGAGAAACAGTTAATTTTATAAAAGCTGCTGCAAAATGAAACGCTGTCTGCATGTGCACGCATGACCTGGAGAAGGGTCGTTACTCTGTTTGTAGAACGATTTGTTCTCAGTCACTTTCCTGAGGAAAGATTTCTTATTTTTAGCTTCTGATGTGTTTCTACTAAACTGAATGTGTTTCGATTTACTATTGATTAACCTGATTAATGAAAACATTCTTGGCAAATGCTTTCGCTTTCGTCCGTCTTGCGCCGTCTTCCTTTCACTTGCTGGCTATTGTGGATCATCATATTTGATCAGGTGAAAGCTGTTTTAAAGTGGGAGAAGCTAAAACACTTGTTTCAGAGAGAGGACACAGTTCCAGTATAAGATAAAGAAGGATTATTTTAAACCGTAGCTCATAGAAATATGGTTCTGGAAATGATTCGACACTTCAGATTATTCTGCAGTTTGAATAATTTGGGGATTATTCGATGATTGTGTTACTCTAAGGCTGCAGGTGAAAGCATCAACAAAACGTATTTAAGCTGAGCTTTTTGTCGTGCTTTGCAGACTCAGGGAAATCCTTCGAATGTCTTTGTATTAAAGGTCTTAAAGTCTTAAATTTAATCTGGTGAACCAGCAGAAATCCTGCGACGTGCTTATTTCTATCAGCTGCCGTGCCTGTATGAAGGGGTCTTTGCTCTAACTTGTACCCCTGCCCCTCTCTCCGGACTCACCCGTCTGTGTGTATACAGGTTCAGGACTGTATGTGTGGTAATGCTAAATCTTTGTTTGGACACACACTGATCCCGGTGTGAGTTAGTGGGGCCTCCTGTGCTGCTACAATACGACCGGTACGCTGTGAGTAATGATTAAATCCTCTGCAGAGAAGCTGTGTCCACACTCGCTCGGCTACATTTAACAAACAGCGTCTCATCTCTGCCGCGGCCCCCGAAACCCGAACCAAGCCCCGAGCCCGCTTTATTCATCGCTGTCAGTGTTATATCGTCAGACCGCCATGTTGCTTTCATGTCTGAACATCAGAAGATCTCCAGCCTAAACAATTTATATAATCAATTTTCTCCCACTTACCCGGGTCACAGAGATACCCTCACATTCCCCTCCACATCCACTTCCTTGCGATTCCGAGATGTTCTTGAAGCAAGCCTGCAGCCCGGATTATTCTTAAGCGTTTTTCAGCTGCAAAGCGAGAACTGGATCAGTATTTGATGTTGGATGGTGTTTGGTTTTTCGAAGCTGTCTCCAGGTGCACAAAGACCAGTTTTCAGACTGCTCTATGGACTTGGCTTCAAAGGATTGCAGTGAAGTTGCTGCCGAGACAGAACTTTCTCTGTTAATGAATATTGGAGAACTTCCCACAGTTACCAGGACTCCCACAGCGTTCTTTACAATCTAGAACTAGTTCCACTTATTTTCAGTGGAGAAACATCAGTGGCATTTCCCAAAAGTGTAGTCTAACACACAAATGTCTCTATCAAAAATATGCACCATTTACTTTTAGGCTGTCCATCTTCGGGTCTTTGTGTGACCTCAGACTGACTCCATAACTTGTGTTGCACTGAATTTGACCAGTTCAGGACTTGGTTTTGGGACCTCTTGGAAACTTGCTGTTCAGGCTGTCTCAGTTTCTTCACTTTTAATGTGAATGTGAGTAAAATACACTTCAGTGATATTTAATCTCTGGTTTTGGAGCATTTTGTACCACTTTTCCTCTGAAACGCAGCTGGACAACAGTCTAGAACCAGCTCCCCTGGTGTGGAAGAGTTCTTGGGTGGATTTAAGTGGTCTCGATGCCAGAAAGACTCACAAAGACCTTTTGTCTTTGGGAAGTGTTTCTAGAGTGATTTCCACTTTGGTTTCGTCGTTCTAGATTTGAATTAATCTCAGACTCAGTTTTGGATTTAGAGCATTTGTCTCGGAAACAAAACACGAACCCTAATGCTCAGGATTTAGCCTCTTTAGGGCTCTGATTGGCTGTTTGGGATCATGTTTTCCCTGCAGGGTGATCCAACACCCTTGATCAGCTGACTGCTTGTGTTAAGCTTTCAAACAAATCCTTTCTCTGGTTTCCCTTACACTTCCTGTTGTACACAGCTGTGGAGTCACACTGGCCCGTCACTTTGATGAGGGGCAGCGGCTCTTGATCCAAGGTTTGTCTGTGAATTGACTCCTTTTTCCAGAAGACCTGCGAGGTAACGGTTTACTGGGAATGTTAAAATGTTTTATTGGAGGACAGTGAACCCAGCAGCAAACAGCGGACTGGCTGTTTGTAAGGAGGGAATGTTTTTTACCTTTTATTACTTCTAAATCAAGTGCTAAAGTTTAAAACGCCTCCTTTCTCTGCAGGCCTCGAGTATGTGGAGATCGCTGCTGTGCTGGATGGACGCTGTCGCCTAAAACCAGGGGATGCACCAAACGTGAGTATGACATGAGGGAACCACCACTAGCATGAATTGTGTTAGAAGTGTTCTTTATTTTAGTCACCATCACTCATCTTGCTGTGCAGTTTAACAAATCTGCAGCACACACCTGCAACAAACATGCACACTGATCCATCTGCAGATTTGGTTGATTTTGGTCCTCAGGGTGCAGCCCAGATGGATGCCCATAGCATCCACCCAGCGTCCAGCTGCTGAGTCTGCACAGAGGGGTCTGATAATGCAGGTCAGGTGGAGCTGCTGTCAGCGCGCATCACAGTTCAAAGTGTGAAATGATGCTGGGTGGTGGAGTCCACATGCAGAGCTGGATTTATGCGCTCCACCTGCAGACCTGCAGGCGCTCCCACAGAACAAAGTTTAAAGCAGAGTTGCTTCTCAAAGCTAACAGTTCATTTTTAATTCATAAAATCTGAACCTGCTTCTTCCTGTTAATCAAAGGAAACCTCTGGTGCTGATAAACGAAGCTAACATGGAAACAGCAAAAGCTGCTGAAACATTAGTGGAGACGATGAGCAAGAAATTCACTTCCTGAGTCCGTAAAAACACTGAGCGCTCACTGTTGAACTCAGATTTGAAGCCAGCCTCGTGTGGACATTAATTAGTTTGATTAGCATTTATTAGCTAAAACCAAACAACTTATTTTCACCCTCTGTCACAGGGTCACATGATTGATTTGTTTGTCCAGATCACATTCAGACCAGAGGAGAATAAACTGGGTGATTGTTCTTCAGCTTCTCTCTTCATATCAGCAAAAACAAATCAAACTGTGAAACCTCATCATGACGTCCCAGACAAAACATGCAGGATATAATGGGATATTATATTATACACGTCTCTGTGTGTGTGTTGTTGTTATTCTGTGCAGATTAGCTGCATATAAAAGTAATTTTACACACATAGATCCTAATGGTTTCTTTCAGGACGGGATTATGGGAATTGTCTGAAGCAGAAACTCGTGAATAGAAACAGATTTAGCCCCTAACTCGCTTTCTCACACACACACACACACACACACACACACACACACACACACACACACACACACACACACAGCTCAGGGTGTGCAGAGTGAAGTTTTGTGCTGAGCCACGTTGTTCTGAGTGGTTGGCCTGCAGACTCACAGTTTCTGTTTGTCAGACAGGAAATGCAGATCAAACCAAAGAGAATAAAACTCTGGTTATCCTGAGAAACTGCAGAGTTAAAAACCTGTTTTAATCTCAGCCCCCCCTCTCTGCGTGACGCAGCAGTAACCTGCAGGCCGAACTGCTCACAGATGCTGGTTTCTGGAAGTGTTCCTGAGCACATGCGCTGATGTTTTAATGCAGTGCTGCTGACGCTCACAGAGAATCCTCCAGGTTCGCTTCCCTCGATGATGAGATGTGCTATATATGTGCTATATGTATGGATGTTCACAGATGTTCACAGTGAGGAACATTATTGTGAAACTGCTCTAGTTTGAAGACGCAGATTTTTGCAGAGTGGTCAGCCTCTGCTCATCTGTCCTTCTGAGAAACCCCGCCTCCTTAACATGCTCTTTTTACACCTGATCATGTTACCGACCCATCTTTCACCTACAAAGTGCGTTGTGATGAGTGTTACAGCTGCATTCTGCCTAAAAGCCACCAGATGGCGATAACTGTGCAAACAGACATAGAAAACAGCTTTTTGCTGACCCCTGTAGACATCTCCCTGCTGAGTTTGGGCCTCAGTCTTTCGTTGTGGGTCACATTAAATAATAATAAGTCTACATTTCAAATGGAGGATTATTTGTGGTATGCTCATTAGCTAATGACTTATGACTGATGGTCCATTAGCCAATGAGCTGCTGGTTTCACAGTGAGACCAGCCCCGCCTTGTTACATCAGGGTATTTGACTGCTGTCTATGCTGCAGTAATGTTCTATTAATTACGCGCGCTTCTTCTTCAGCCAGGTGTTCTCCTCCCTGCCGTAACGGGGCCCTGTGTCGACGGTTCAACAGGTGCGTGTGCAGACGAGGTTTCCATGGTTACCGCTGTCAGCTGCCCATGGCAACTCTTTCTGCACCAGGACACCTGCTGACATCCATCAACCCGACAGAGTTCCCGGTCCACCTCAGACCCCTCCGGGTCCCACCACAACCAGCTCTGAGCCCCCAGAGAAGCACCAAACCTGCTGCCAGCTCACCTCCACCCGAACCTCCACCTGAACCTTCAGACCCGAACCCGACTTCCGCTCAGGCTGATGGAGAGAAGGACACAAAGGTCCCTGACTCTGGTCCTGCCAAGGCTGCAGGCTTTGGAGGTCAAACTGAAGGGAATAACGGAGCTGACAGTGGAGGAGGTGTTTCCAAGCGGTTTCTGACTCGAGAGGAGAACCAAGCCTCCCCAAAAAGTCCCACTGTAATCCGGCTAGATCCAGATCCTGAACAAGGGCTGACAGCCTCCAATCAGAGTTCTGATTCTGGATCGGAAGCAGAGGAGAGGAGATCAGGCACTTTTGAAACGCCTCCACCCAAGTTTGATCCAGGACAGGACAAAGAGGATCAGAATGAGGGGAAAGCAAGGATAGAGGAGAAGGAAAGGAGGACAGAAGAGAGGAAGGAGAAAAAGATGGCGGGAGCAAAAAAGCTGAGGTAACAAAAGACTCATCTTCTTTATCTTCTCATCTCCTCTTTTTCTTTCCTAACCTCCTTGTTTCCACTCCTCTGTCCTGGGTCACAAAAATAAAATCCCTCCTGAGTTTTTCTGGTCCACTCTTCCTCGACCTTGATGGGAAACTTTAACTCTGTAACTCTCTTTATTTAAGCTCAGAGCGTGTTTAAAGTCAAGGTGGGGGACAGTCTAACCTCCTCTCCTTTCACAAAGGATCCTCCAGTGTCTCCTTTGCTAAAGGAGATGATGAAGGATACACTGAGGCACCTTTCCTTAGTATCTGGAGAGTTTAACCAGCTGTTTTGTAGCTCCTCTTTGTCCTTCTCTCTCCTGCTTTTTCTTCTTCCTTATCATCACTGCACAGTCAGTGCCGTTCTCTGTTCAGACACCAGGTGGAGCTCTTTATTTGATTATAGACGCTGTACTGTGCACTGTATTTTGTACAAAGATCAGGCACTACTTCCCGAAGCTGCTGGAGGCTTTAAAAGTTTTTAAATGTTCCAGAATTAGCTGGGAAAACTTCTCCATCCATCCTGATCTTTGTTCCACGAATCCGTCACCTCAGATCCAGATGAGGAGATGGGAAGAAAGACCTGAGCTTTCACTTCTCCGGAGAATCTGACCTCTGCTGAAACCCAGATTCACAAACTGAAAGTCAGCACGACCCTCGAGTCATAGGTCAGGTGGTGGAGGTCAAAGGTTAGAGCCAAGGTCCCTACAGGCTGTGGGAGGGTGGAGGAATGTTTAATGTTCTGTCTGCTGCAGATTAAACAGAAGTTTTTTCACAGTAAAGACCTTTTTCATCACAACAACAAGAGGGTTGCTAAGGATGCCTCTGAGTTTGTGTAGATTTTGGATAAACACCGAACCCCTCTGATCGGGGACAGAGTGTCAGCAATTCATCTCTTTCCTTCTCTGGTATGAAATCATGGCTTTGGGTGTCTGCTGATAATTTTGGTATTAAACAAGGATTTAATAGTTCATCAACACTTATTTATCAACAAAAACCTAAAGTTTTTTTTTCTAGCTGCATATCAAACCTGCATTAACATCAGGTCGGTGTTCGGTGTTGTTTTGGTGTCTTGAGCTTACATCATCCTGAGGACGGCTTGAGAAACTTCGTCTTGATGAGGAAGGTTTTTACCAACACCTTACCTTCAGGTGTCTGTTGTTACCTTTG